>NW_022280030.1:215000-417500 GCF_009193385.2 Nasonia vitripennis | reverse complement strand
CCAGTATAAAGAAAGACATCTAATAAATATCAGAGAGTGATAGAGTACGCAGTAAGATTATTTATTTTTATGAGAATATGCGATGTATCATATGACAATCAAATGATTCTCATATGAGAATTCGGTCAAAAGTATCATATGAGCCTCATATGAGCCTTATACGATTCTTATATGAATCTTTTATCACTCTCAAATGATTATAATATAATTATCATAAGTATTTTCAGCCAGGTATATACAAATTTCTTTTCAACATATACTTTAATCAAATAATAAAAATGCAAGAAACAATAAAAAAAATTAAATATTTGATTATAAAATATGAAGATGTATAAATATATGGACATTAATTGTGATAGTTAAATTACAAATATATATTATAAATAAAAAAAAAAATTATTAAGAAGAATTACTAATTATTATCAAATAATGAATAATTTGATCATTTACATTAGCTCGAGGTGCCTGGTGGCATGGTAAAATTTTATAAAACAAACACACACACACACACACTCATACGCACGCTCTATACTATAGGCGCCACAATAAAAGCACTCCAGCAAGAAGAAACCATTGAAGTAAGAGATCTGGACATGTTTACCTCAGAAGAGGAGGTACTAGAAGAACTACAGAAATAAATTGGCGAAGAGAACATCATAGAAAACTCCACAATGAGATCTCTGCAAAGACGTACGGTGACACGCAGATTGCAGTGATACGGGAACCAGCTCAGATAGCGGCTAAGATCACTAAGCTACAGAAGATCAGAATACGATGAGTCAACTGTAGGATCCGGGTGGCTAACCGCAAAAACAAGCCGTGTAGGTGCTTTAAATGCCTAGGTTTTGGCCATATCGGCAGAAACTGCACAGTAACTGAAGAGTTATTACAGTTTACCGAGCTGCAGTAGAAGCTACTGATAGATAAAAAATATGAAAAGAGTGCAGTTGAGTATAAACAACTGCACGACTGCACAGAACCTACTGAACCACTATGTTCATGAGACAGAGATCGACATAGCCATCGTCTGTGAACAATACAGAGACTTGGACGAACCATCGTGGGATATGGACAGTACTGACAGAACGGCGTTATAAACATGCAGAGACGCTGCTTTCAAGGAAAAAAATACAAGACTTCATGAAGGATTCGTACGCGCTAAGGTAGCAGGCGTACACATTTACAGCTGCTATGCGTCTCCTAACGCGCCGATAGAACAATTTAGACAACTTTTAGACCGGCTAGTACAGGATGCTGTAGGAAGAAAACCGGTACTTATAGCAGGCGATTTCAACGCCTGGGCAGTAGAGTGGGGTAGCCAAAGGACAAATGAAAGAGGACGAGCGCTATTAGAAGCATTCGCCCTCCTTGACTTGGTCTTACAATTAGTTAACCAGGAATGTTCTTACACATTTCAAAGAGAAGACGCGGGTCCATCATTGATCTTACGTTTGTTAGCAGCTGCCTGATTGGCTTAGTTAGATCGTGGATAATGAGCAATTATTACATAAATAGTTACCACCAAGCCATAATAACGGAGATAGGAATATCAAAACGGAGATCCAACAGGAGTGCAACGACGACAATAGTCGGATGAAAAACGAAGGATTATGATAAGGAGATATTTCTGCTGGTTCTAGAAGAAATACAGCTGTTTGGATCTGCGAATGATAAGGTCGAGCAGGTAATAGGAAATATTACCCAAGCCTGCGACGCAACAATGCCGAGGAGGGCTTCCAATAATTGACAACTGCCAGTATACTGGTGGGATAAAGAAATTGACGCTGCCCGCAGCGAATACCGCCAAACCAGCAGACGGGAACAGTGGGCCAGGAAGAAATACTACAAGACTATTATAATCGAGGTCAAAAAGTAGTAGACGCCCGAAACATCTATTTCTACTATTATATTAAAGTATACTTAATGTACCTGTGTGCTGTGAAGCCATTCACATCTTTTCTCAATAACTGACATATTTTATTAGTTTATCATTAATTTAATATTTTATGATATGCGATATTTTACGTATATATTTTATTTAAATTATCATTATTTTTACTTTTATCCTCGAAATTTGAATTTTGTGAAAGTATAATTGTTAAATTTTACCCTGGATAATGATTCATATAATTGACCATAATTAAAAACTGGATTTGGTAAATAGATACCAACTTTGTTAAATGTTTGGCCTTATGATTTGTTAATTGTCATGACATATCCTAATCGTACTGGAAACTGTCGTCTGGTCATTTCAAAAGGGATTTCTTATTCTGAAGAACTCAAATTAATCCGTGGTATTAAAACAACTTTACCAAATTGTTTGCCGTTAATTATTTCTGTCGGTATACAGAATTGCATCATTTCCTTACTATTATACGAGTATCACTACAAAGCCCATCATTTAAATTGAAATTTCTCAACAAAATAATTACAGCACCTACTTTATTGGTAACATCTCTTGATTCTTATCTTCGCATAAATCGACACTTAGCTACTCTCTTACATCGCCATGCATCCTATTTGAAATGTTATAATTAATTTTTAGTACATCATTGTTTTTCTTCGCTAAAATTACTCTTTCGCAAAGTTTATTGGCATTATTATTATCAAAGTAATCTCCATAAATTTCCATAATTATATCATTGGTTGATAATCATTCTGTTGAAAGTCAAGTTATATCATTGTCCATTTCAAATTTATTGGAATATTTTCTATCTCAAATTTTTAATAGCTATTGCTTAAACTTTTTGTTACAATTACTAACTCTTATATTATCATTTAAAGTCATTATTTGAAATTTACTCTATAAATGACTATTTTTCACACAATTTTCAATAATTTTTGTTAATAAGTTAAAGAATAATAAGTAATAATAAGTTAAAGAAAGACAGAGAGACCATTGGAAATGCAATAGATACGGCATTAGAAATTAAACTAAAGATAAAGGTAACGATAGCTTATCCTTGAGCGACAAATTAGTTTGAAAATGTATAGCAAGCAGAATTAGAAATCGCGACAGAGATCAACATAGGTAAAGAAACAAAATCGAGAATGAAGATGCAATCTGTGAACAGAAAGATTTGGTGTAGATTATAGGTGGAAAATTAATGGATAGTCAGAGAGATGAACGAACAAGTAAAATACTTATAAAGAGGTAGATACATAGTTAAAATAGAGATAGAGGATTTATAAAAGGATAGATATAAATAAAATTTAGGATAGAGATCGATGATCTGGATAATTAGACATAAAAATAATATAAATTCAGATTAATATGAACGAAAGAATAGAGATGGTGATACAGATAATGATAGCGATGGGATCAGTGATAGAGGCAGAGAAAAATATGGAGTCAGGAATAAGAATAGTAATATAAATAAACTTAAATCAAATTAGACTCAGAGACATCAAGGTGAAGTCAGAGATATAGACAGCGATAAAGACGGATACAAATATTATAAGGCGTAATAGCTAATAAAAATCAGAATTTGGTCTGAGTCCAACACCAGGATAAAGATAAAAGTAATTCAAATATGAAGTTACAGGTGCAGATACTGATTGAGTTGAAGTTAAGAAAATGATATAAATTTAAACAAATTTTAAATATAAAATTTTAAATATTTAAAAATGTTATATAATAGTTGTTGTTTGAATTTTGACATAAATATTATATATTATATTTAAAATTTTATCAACATTATTTCAACAAATAGCTAATCAAATTTATCAACATATAGCTTCATTTTCAAATTAAATAGAATATTTCGATTATCACTCAAAATTTGCACATAGGGGGTTGGTGACCGAAGCGAGCAGGGGGCACCCCCCCCCTAGTAATAATAATAATCTTAAAGAAAATTTTTGACAATTCTTCGGATTTACAAAATACATTCTACTTGTAGTTGGCTTCTAAACTATTTTTCTTGGTGTCCATTTCTTTGTTTTTTCATTGAAAACGTGAAAATATGGTATATCAACATACAAGTACTGTCTAGCTTGCGGATTGTTTGTATTTAGTTCAAACCATGCAGTCAAAGTTGTATTTAAGTTTTTATTAATCAACTCTTCTTCTAATCCTTCCTTAAATAATTCAAACTGTTCATTGTTTAAATCTACAGCTAATCGGTAAATTACGTGTGATAAGACGTACATTTCATATTGTAGTATACGATACATTGCTTCTGAAGGGACTACATATCTTGTTTTTAATATTGTATCTAAATATTGTTTTATTTTATCGAAGTTGAAATTTTCGTCTTCACATTCGCTTTCATTATTACCTTGACTAATTTTTATAAAATCACAATCATGTCCCTTATAACAATATTTAAATAAATATTTAACACATTTAATAGTAGAACATACTTAAATATTAATATGACAATTTAATTTTAACAATAAATACGGATTGTATGGAACTACAAATCGAGTATCAGCTATTTTGTTTTTATTGAAACGAATGTGTTTTTCATTGTTACTTTGCCCATAAAGGGGATATCCAGTATTGTTAAAAGTAGTTTTCTTATTTAACTATTTCGGGAAGTTGTTGGTACATTTTTTTTTTTCTATCAGTACATGATGTTAGGGTAATTTCCGACTAACTTGTGGAACTAACAATGTGATATTGCAAAAAAGAACACAGGTGCTGGCTTACTCTCCCATACGGGGGAGATCAGTACAACCGACTATCGCAGCAGAACTGTCTGATTTTATAGAATTGATTATTTGGAAAATATTAATTGAGATACCTTACTTGATTCTTGTAGACGAAGGTAATTGTTGACTTGATCCGAAACAACACCAAAATATTTGCAAAATTAGAATGACTCTCTCTCTAAAAATCAGTTGGGCTTCCTTCCTTCAAAACAATTGGATAAGACTTCAAATCAATTCAAACTCAACGGGCTGAATTCCTTTTCTATGACTTTATTTAGTAGGTTGAAAAACTTCTAATACACAATACTCCACGTACAACTTTGACTACAAAACTCTAATCGAAACTTTGACTAAAACTCTAGTATCAAACTCTAAATTGAACTCGATGGGCTACTCAAAATAAAGAAATGCGCCCTTCTTTGAGGAGCGTACACACTGGAATGAATTAATCGGGGGAGGCAAGCTTGAAGAAAGCGTCACAGCTTTCTCCCACACAGGGTCTTTACTTCTCCATACTCCGCACTTCAGCTTAGCCGCTCTCTCTTTCTCTTTCTCTCTCTCTCTCTCTCTCTCTCTCTTTCTCTTTCTCTCTCTCTCTCTCTCTCTCTCTCTCCCTCTCTCTCTCTCTCTCTCTCTCTCTCTCTCTCTCTCTCTCTCTCTCTCTCTCTCTCTCTCTCTCTCTCTCTCTCTCTCTCTCTCTCTCTCTCTCTCTCTCTCTCTCTCTTCTCTCTCTCTCTCTCTCTCTTCTCTCTCTCTCTCTCTCTCTCTCTCTCTCTCTCTCTCTCTCTCTCTCTCTCTCTCTCTCTCTCTCTCTCTCTCCTCTCTCTCTCTCTCTCTCTCTCTCTCTCTCTCTCTCTCTTCTCTCTCTCTCTCTCTCTCTCTCTCTCTCTCTCTCTTCTCTCTCTCTCTCTCTCTTCTCTCTCTCTCTCTCTCTCTCTCTCTCTCTCTCTCTCTCTCTCTCTCTCCTCTCTCTCTCTCTCTCTCTCTCTCTCTCTCTCCTCTCTCTCTCTCTCTCTCTCCTCTCTCTCTCTCTCTCTCTCTCTCTCTCTTCTCTCTCTCTCTCTCTCTCTCTCTCTCCTCTCTCTTCTCTCTCTCTCTCTCTCTCTTCTCTCTCTCTCTCTCTCTCTTCTCTCTCTCTCTCTCTCTCTCTCTCTCTCTTCTCTCTCTCTCTCTCTCTCTCTCTCTCTTCTCTCTCTCTCTCTCTCTCTCTCTCTCTCTCTCTCTCTTCTCTCTCTCTCTCTCTCTCTCTCTCTCTCTCTCTCTCCTTCTCTCTCTCTCTTCTCTCTCTCTCTCTCTCTCTCTCTTCTCTCTCTCTCTCTCTCTCTCTCTCTTCTCTCTCTTCTTCTCTCTCTCTCTTTCTCTCTTCTCTCTCTCTCTCTCTCTTACTCATTAGGCCTTATCGGTCTGTACTACAGTCAACGGCTAAACTGCAGTGTTGGATGTTGCACGCGCGCTTCAACCGAAGGAGGAGAAATTGTTTTGGTTTTGGGTTTCTTCGTGTATTCGTTAAGCGTCCAAGTTTCTGGATTTTTCCGTTGGCTTTGTTTGATTCTATACAGGGTGTTTCATTTTAATCCGACCACGACAAAAAACCATGGAAAAACTAATTTTAACGAAAAATGACCTTAACAAAAGTTGAAGGGGGTAAAGGGGGCCATCGAATGACACAAACACCTATGACCTTGAACGCGATTTTCAAGGTCAATTGAGGGTAATTGTGATTTTTATAAATAGGAACCTCTATTTTAGACCTTGCAATCGGATAGAGCGGAAAAAATTACGTCGCAAAGGATATTTTAAGTTTGCTTTCGTGACCTTGAGAAGGTCAATTCAAGGTCAAATAACAAAAAATCTGCTAAGCAGCTGTTTGTCTGGTTTTATTTTACTGATCTCGAAAGATGACATTGACAAAAGTTGAAGGGAGCAAAAGGGGCCATCTAATGACACCAACACCTTTGACCTTGAACTCGATTTTCAAAGTCATTTGAAGGTCATTGTATTTTTTTAACGGGAACCCCTATTTTTGACCTCGGAATACGGAGCAGCGGAAAAAATTACGTCGGAAATGACATTTCAAGTTTGCCTTAGTGACCTTGAGAAGGTCAATTCAAGGTCAAATAAGAAGTATCAGCCTAAGATTGTTTTCCTTTCAATTTTTTCGTAGAATTATCATTTTGTTATTATAATAAACATTAAGAGAATAATTGACTTAAAATGTGATTATGCTTTGCTGACTTCAAAGCCATTTTGTAAGGTCAAAAGTGCAAAAATGCAATATCAAATGTTATGTGGAGTCCATATTTATATCCTAACTTTAGTGTTGCCCAGGAACAACGATGTGGACGTAATAGGATTGTGTTCCCTTTGGGGTGCTTGATTAGAGTGAGTCTCCTTGCCTCTCACTTTTCGGGGTGCTTGATTAGAGTGAGTCCCCTTGCCTCTCACTTTTGCTCAAAATTCAACGCAGGTGCTCAAAGACACCACCATTTTGTTGGATACACAATTCAATTCGCTGCTGAAAATGTTTTAACGATTCTATAATAGCGAGGAGTTCACGTCGAGCAATAATTTCTCTCCGGTTTAGAAAGGACTCTACTATAATAACCTATGACTCGTTCGATTCCATCTTGCTTCTGAGAAAGAACCGACCCAATTCCATGATCAGAAGCGTCAGTATCTAAAATAAATTCAGAAGAAAGAGAAGGAAATGCCAAAATTGGAGGTTTTGTAAGAACCTCTCTTAATTTTGAAAAGGCTTTTTTACAATCTTCTGACCATAAGAACTTCGATTTTCAGTTAATTTATACAAAGGTTTTGCTATATCAGCAAATCCTTTAATGAGACGCCTATAATGACCACAGAAATTCACAAAACTCAATACAGCCTTTTTGTTGTGAGGAATTGGCCAATTTACAACAGATTGAATTTTCTTTGGATCAGCTGATTTTCCTTTTTCAGAAAGAATGTATCCTAAATATTCGACTTGCCTGCTGAAGAAAACACATTTCTTCTTATTTAGACGTAAACCTGCTTCTTGAAAACGAACAAATACCTTTTTTAAATTGGATATCATCTAATTAAACGACTTTCCTAATACCATGACATCATCTAAATAAACTAAACAGAATTTTGAGAGATAATCTCTGAGTAACTTTTCGATCAAACGTTGAAAAGTCGCCGGTGCATGGCATAATCCGAATGGCATAACCTTAAATTGCCACAAACCTTTTCCAATTGAGCAAGCCATGATCTTCCTATCTTCTTCCCGAATCTTGATCTGCCAGTATCCACTCTTCAAGTCCAATGTACAACACCATGAATATCCTGCAAGTTTATCAAGAGTATCAGCAACTCTTGGTAAAGGGTACGAATCTTTAATCGTAATTGCATTAATTTTTTGGAAGTTAATACAAAAACGAATTTTTCCATCCTTCTTCTTCTTGGGAACTACAGGTGAGCAATACGAACTATTCTTCAATGACTCCTTGAGAATGCATCTCAGTAATACATACATCTAATTCCTTAATTTGATGAATAGGGGGTCTTCGACTAGGTTGTTTAATTGGTTGATTATGGAGTAATTGAATTCTGTGTTTAACCAAATTACATTTTCCAGTAACATCATCGTCTTGAAAAATTTCTTCAAATTCGTGTAGAAGATCCGCAAACTCCCGACGTTGATCTTGCTCCAAGTTCTCTGAGTTCTTGTTAAAAATTTCTTGTAATGAGTCTGATACAACCTTACTAGAATCGACTATTCTTGAAATGTGTTTATTAATGATTGAACTTGGAGTATTTAAAATAATTTTAGTAATTAAATCTGTAATACCAGTTGCATCAAGAAAATCACTTTCAAGTATACAATCATCAATAATATTTCCGACAAAAATTCAACTGGTACCTTTTCTCCAGTTGGATACTTAAGTGTTGTAAAATTAATAGGAATTCTCATATCTTTTGATTCAACAAATTTTGGATTTATAATAGTCACATCAGAACCAGAATCTACTTTAAAAATACAAGCTTTGTCATTAATTAAACCATCAAAATAAAATTTATTAGAATTCCTATTGATTCTTCCAACATGGCAATCAATCCGATAAGAGTGAGAGTTTGTTGGAGTCTTGTCAAGTTCAGTTAAACTCGCTCCAGAAAGTTTAACATAACCTAGTTTCCCTGATGGGTTGACAAAGTCGGACAATTAGACTTGAAATGTCCTTTTTTACCACAATTCCAACACTCTATTCCTTTTCCAAAATCTTGAAAATTCTGTCTGCCTGATGGCTGAGATGACGGCTTAGATGAACTAACACTCTTTGGAAATGATGAAGAGGTATAATTATTTCTCTGAGCTAGATGTTGAAGTCGCTTGTCCTGATCTTCAATAACTTTAACTTCCATAGCTCTTGCCAAAGCAATTTGAAGCGAATTAATTCTTTCTAATTGAAGTATTTTCAAAATTGAATTGTCGAAAATAGCAATTACAAATTGAGCATAGGCGATTTTATCTTGAGTTGTAAAAGGACAATCAGGATAAATGAAACCAGCTAATGTCATAAGATCAGCTGCTAATGTTGGAAAATCTTCACCCCGTTGTTGACGCCTGTTTTGAAATTGGAAATAATACGTTGGTGCAAAATGTACATCACCAAAACGTAACTCTAAACATGATTTTAACTTATCAAAATCTATTGGATCAGTATCTTTATAGCTATCAAGAACAGATTTAGCTTTCCCCCGTAAAGAAGCAGCTAAAGCAACCATCATCCTAGCACTATCCCAATTATTTGCTCTAGCAATTAATTTAAATTGATTCAAAAACTCACGCAATGGTGTGGTACCATCATAAGTATCCGGTTTGAGATTATAACCTAAATTAATACTTTGTGTTGATTGTGTAGTGTCCAGTGGGTGTATGTTATTTGACCTTAACCTATCGAATGTGCCAGCCGCTATAGCAGAATTTGTGTTTATGTTTGTGTTAGAAATATTTGAACGACTTAGCTCAGTTAATCGACGTTCGAGATCCTGTTGTTTCCTTGTCCACTCTGACCGTTCTGCGAGTAATGCCTCGTTTGACCGTTGTAGTCTCTCGTTGTTTTCAACCAGGTGCTTCACTTTCTCCTCATAGTTCTCGCGAAGCTGTCTGTCGGACAGAAAATCCTCAGAAGCTCGTCGGAAAGGTTTACTTCTTCCACAGAACGTTGAGATAAGCGGACTTCCAAATCTTTTCGTTGAGCATGTTCGTTTTCTAGTTGTATCTTTAAGTTGTTTATTTCCTTAATAGCAGCCACCAGTGTTGGATTTGGAACATTAGTGTGTGTAGTGAGGATTGGGGTTTGTGAAGACTGTGTGTGTCCGAAAACATTTGTGTCCTCCAGATTCGTCTGTTCAAGATTCAATAAATCCACTTCTCGTGAATCATCAATGGATTGTGCTGGTGCGTCCGGCTTGTGTGGTGTTCTTGGAAGCATCTTGCCAGATCGAAGATGCATAAAATAGTCACTCAAAAAAACACTAGTATCCTGGACGAGCCACAAGGATAATAAAAATAACAACACGTTATTTATAGAAAATCACTCTTGAACTCGGACTCTTTATTCAAACGTAAACACAACTGTTCTCAACAGCTGACAGAACCAGACTAAACATAAACAATAACATCTGCGACGTCGTTGATCTCGTTGTTAAGGTCGCTATGCGCGATTCTTGGTGTTCGAATCGCGCAACGTTCAGGCTCGGTCACAACAATATACAGGGTGACCCAATTTAAACGGGCACCGCTCATAACTCGTCAGGGACAGCCACAATCGAAAAAATGGTAGAGACCAAAGTTGTAGGATATCGAAGGGGCAACCCGATGGTGACCTGGGATTTGACCTTGAACGCGTTTTTCAAGGTCATTTGAAGGTCAACTTTGGATTTTTAAATAGGAACCCCATTCTTTTATTGCGGGAATGGAAAGAGCGGTAAATTTTACGTTCAGAATGGTATGTTCGGTTGCGGCACTGAAGGTCATCTCAATGTCCTGCAGCCAGAATGAAATCCCGCCTACGTAATTCCTCTAGCAACGCCAAATTAAAAAAAAGTGGTAGAGACCAAAGTTGTTCTATAGGGGGGGGGGGGGGGGAGAATTGTGACCTCGAATTTGAGCCAGTCCTACAAGGTCATTTCAAGGTCAAATCCAAGGTCACCATCGGGTTGCCCCTTCGATATCCTACAACATTGGTCTCTACCATTTTTTCGATTGTGGCTGTCCCTGACGAGTTATGAGCGGTGCCCGTTTAAATTGGGTCACCCTGTATATTGTTGTGACCGAGCCTGAACGTTGCGCGATTCGAACACCAAGAATCGCGCATAGCGACCTTAACAACGAGATCAACGACGTCGCAGATGTTATTGTTTATGTTTAGTCTGGTTCTGTCAGCTGTTGAGAACAGTTGTGTTTACGTTTGAATAAAGAGTCCGAGTTCAAGAGTGATTTTCTATAAATAACGTGTTGTTATTTTTATTATCCTTGTGGCTCGTCCAGGATACTAGTGTTTTTTTGAGTGACTATTTTATGCATCTTCGATCTGGCAAGATGCTTCCAAGAACACCACACAAGCCGGACGCACCAGCACAATCCATTGATGATTCACGAGAAGTGGATTTATTGAATCTTGAACAGACGAATCTGGAGGACACAAATGTTTTCGGACACACACAGTCTTCACAAACCCCAATCCTCACTACACACACTAATGTTCCAAATCCAACACTGGTGGCTGCTATTAAGGAAATAAACAACTTAAAGATACAACTAGAAAACGAACATGCTCAACGAAAAGATTTGGAAGTCCGCTTATCTCAACGTTCTGTGGAAGAAGTAAACCTTTCCGACGAGCTTCTGAGGATTTTCTGTCCGACAGACAGCTTCGCGAGAACTATGAGGAGAAAGTGAAGCACCTGGTTGAAAACAACGAGAGACTACAACGGTCAAACGAGGCATTACTCGCAGAACGGTCAGAGTGGACAAGGAAACAACAGGATCTCGAACGTCGATTAACTGAGCTAAGTCGTTCAAATATTTCTAACACAAACATAAACACAAATTCTGCTATAGCGGCTGGCACATTCGATAGGTTAAGGTCAAATAACATACACCCACTGGACACTACACAATCAACACAAAGTATTAATTTAGGTTATAATCTCAAACCGGATACTTATGATGGTACCACACCATTGCGTGAGTTTTTGAATCAATTTAAATTAATTGCTAGAGCAAATAATTGGGATAGTGCTAGGATGATGGTTGCTTTAGCTGCTTCTTTACGGGGGAAAGCTAAATCTGTTCTTGATAGCTATAAAGATACTGATCCAATAGATTTTGATAAGTTAAAATCATGTTTAGAGTTACGTTTTGGTGATGTACATTTTGCACCAACGTATTATTTCCAATTTCAAAACAGGCGTCAACAACGGGGTGAAGATTTTCCAACATTAGCAGCTGATCTTATGACATTAGCTGGTTTCATTTATCCTGATTGTCCTTTTACAACTCAAGATAAAATCGCCTATGCTCAATTTGTAATTGCTATTTTCGACAATTCAATTTTGAAAATACTTCAATTAGAAAGAATTAATTCGCTTCAAATTGCTTTGGCAAGAGCTATGGAAGTTAAAGTTATTGAAGATCAGGACAAGCGACTTCAACATCTAGCTCAGAGAAATAATTATACCTCTTCATCATTTCCAAAGAGTGTTAGTTCATCTAAGCCGTCATCTCAGCCATCAGGCAGACAGAATTTTCAAGATTTTGGAAAAGGAATAGAGTGTTGGAATTGTGGTAAAAAAGGACATTTCAAGTCTAATTGTCCGACTTTGTCAACCCATCAGGGAAACTAGGTTATGTTAAACTTTCTGGAGCGAGTTTAACTGAACTTGACAAGACTCCAACAAACTCTCACTCTTATCGGATTGATTGCCATGTTGGAAGAATCAATAGGAATTCTAATAAATTTTATTTTGATGGTTTAATTAATGACAAAGCTTGTATTTTTAAAGTAGATTCTGGTTCTGATGTGACTATTATAAATCCAAAATTTGTTGAATCAAAAGATATGAGAATTCCTATTAATTTTACAACACTTAAGTATCCAACTGGAGAAAAGGTACCAGTTGAATTTTTGTCGGAAATATTATTGATGATTGTATACTTGAAAGTGATTTTCTTGATGCAACTGGTATTACAGATTTAATTACTAAAATTATTTTAAATACTCCAAGTTCAATCATTAATAAACACATTTCAAGAATAGTCGATTCTAGTAAGGTTGTATCAGACTCATTACAAGAAATTTTTAACAAGAACTCAGAGAACTTGGAGCAAGATCAACGTCGGGAGTTTGCGGATCTTCTACACGAATTTGAAGAAATTTTTCAAGACGATGATGTTACTGGAAAATGTAATTTGGTTAAACACAGAATTCAATTACTCCATAATCAACCAATTAAACAACCTAGTCGAAGACCCCCTATTCATCAAATTAAGGAATTAGATGTATGTATTACTGAGATGCATTCTCAAGGAGTCATTGAAGAATAGTTCGTATTGCTCACCTGTAGTTCCCAAGAAGAAGAAGGATGGAAAAATTCGTTTTTGTATTAACTTCCAAAAAATTAATGCAATTACGATTAAAGATTCGTACCCTTTACCAAGAGTTGCTGATACTCTTGATAAACTTGCAGGATATTCATGGTGTTGTACATTGGACTTGAAGAGTGGATACTGGCAGATCAAGATTCGGGAAGAAGATAGGAAGATCATGGCTTGCTCAATTGGAAAAGGTTTGTGGCAATTTAAGGTTATGCCATTCGGATTATGCCATGCACCGGCGACTTTTCAACGTTTGATCGAAAAGTTACTCAGAGATTATCTCTCAAAATTCTGTTTAGTTTATTTAGATGATGTCATGGTATTAGGAAAGTCGTTTAATTAGATGATATCCAATTTAAAAAAGGTATTTGTTCGTTTTCAAGAAGCAGGTTTACGTCTAAATAAGAAGAAATGTGTTTTCTTCAGCAGGCAAGTCGAATATTTAGGATACATTCTTTCTGAAAAAGGAAAATCAGCTGATCCAAAGAAAATTCAATCTGTTGTAAATTGGCCAATTCCTCACAACAAAAAGGCTGTATTGAGTTTTGTGAATTTCTGTGGTCATTATAGGCGTCTCATTAAAGGATTTGCTGATATAGCAAAACCTTTGTATAAATTAACTGAAAAATCGAAGTTCTTATGGTCAGAAGATTGTAAAAAAGCCTTTTCAAAATTAAGAGAGGTTCTTACAAAACCTCCAATTTTGGCATTTCCTTCTCTTTCTTCTGAATTTATTTTAGATACTGACGCTTCTGATCATGGAATTGGGTCGGTTCTTTCTCAGAAGCAAGATGGAATCGAACGAGTCATAGGTTATTATAGTAGAGTCCTTTCTAAACCGGAGAGAAATTATTGCTCGACGTGAACTCCTCGCTATTATAGAATCGTTAAAACATTTTCATCATTACCTTATCGGTAAACCTTTCATCATTAGGACTGACCATTCCTCTTTGACTTGGTTATTATCGTTTAAAGAACTAGATGTTACAATTAGCTCGTTGGTTAGGGAAATTAGATCAGTATTACTACAAAATTATTCACAGGAAAGGTAATTTACATGGAAATGCTGATGGACTTTCAAGACGCCCTTGTGAAGATTTTTCATGTAAATATTGTTCCAGAGTAGAAGAAAAATTCAATGAAGAGACTATTTGCCGTATTATTTTTGAAGAAAATACATCGGAAGATTGGAAGAAGAGTCAAACTAAAGATGAGGCTATTTCTTTTATTTGTCAAACGAAGGAATTACAGAAAAAACCAGCATGGCAAGAAATTTCTTCGATGGATGAATTCACTAAAATCTATTGTTCACAATGGGATTCATTAGTGTTAATTAATGGAATTTTTTATAGAGAATGGGTTTCAACAAATTTAGATCATAAAATTTGTCAATTGGTTGTTCCTATAGATAAAATCAAAGATATTTTAGAAGAAGCTCATGATTCACCATCTGGAGGGCATTTCGGAGTAAACAAAACTTTAGATAAAATTAGAAAAAGATTTTATTGGGCTACTTGCAAGAGAGATGTAGAAAATTGGTGTAAATCCTGTGAAGTTTGTATTGCAAAGAAAGGTCCTCCGGATAAAGGCCATGGTGAGATGAAGATTTACAATTCAGGAGTTCCATTCGAACGACTTCAAATGGATATTTTCCTTCTTTAGTCAATAAATACCTCTTATTTGTGACAGACTGTTTCTCGAAGTGGGTTGAAGCTTTTCCTCTCTCTAATATGAGAACAAAAACAATTGCTGAGATTTTCGTTGATCAGATTGTCTGTAGGTATGGGGTACCTTTAGAAGTAAATACTGATCAAGGAACAAATTTCGATTCGAAATTGATTAAACATTTGTCTGAGTTATTAGAATTAAAAAGACAAGAACATCCCCATTACACCCACAATCAAACGGACAAGTAGAAAGACAACACCAAACACTACTTCACTATTTCACAAAATACATACACGACAATCAGAAAGACTGGGATCGCTGGGTTTCACTATTTCTGTTAGCTTACAGGTCCTCCGAACATGCGACGACCGGAGCTACTCCAGCTGAGATTTACACCAGTTTTGACCTGAGGCTTCCTTTGGACTTAACTCGAGGGTGTCTACCACAGGAGGTCGAGATTAAAGGAGACGGAGACTACGTACACAGGCTTCGGAGGAAACTCAGCGAGATCCATAAAATAGCACGAGGCCGGATTAACTTACAATCAGAAAAGACGAAGTCTTGGTACGACAAACGAGCTCTCAACGTTGAATATTCCCAAGGACAAAAAGTTTGGTTCTTCAAACCTCGAAGAATTAAAGGAAAAGCACCAAAACTACAGTCGAATTGGGAAAGACTTAGCTGTTGAAATTGATTTCGAAGATATTTTGTTTTGCAAGCAAACGGTCACAGTTGTTTATGAGTAAAAGGATTGAATGGTGCTGCTCCGCTAACTCTTCATTAGCTAGTTGATCAGCATGTAGACCAGGTGTTTGTTTTCGCTCCAAGTTTTCTTCAACCAGCTGTTGATGTTTCCATTCATTCTCCGTTTTTACTTTTTCTTCAGTTCCATGTGTTTGAATATACCATCCCGGACGAGCCCCCAAAATGTTATGACCGGGTTCGGATAATAAAAATAACAACACGTTATTTATAGAAAATCACTCTTGAACTCGGACTCTTTATTCAAACGTAAACACAACTGTTCTCAACAGCTGACAGAACCAGACTAAACATAAACAATAACATCCGCGACGTCGTTGATCTCGTTGCTAAGGTCGCTATGCGCGATTCTTGGTGTTCGAATCGCGCAACGTTCAGGCTCGGTCACAACAATATATACAGGGTGTTTCATTTTAATCCGACCACGACAAAAAACCACGGAAAAACTAATTTTAACGAAAAATGACCTTAACAAAAGTTGAAGGGGGTAAAGGGGGCCATCGAATGACACAAACACCTATGACCTTGAACGCGATTTTCAAGGTCATTTGAGGGTAATTGTGATTTTTTTAAATAGGAACCTCTATTTTAGACCTTGGAATCGGATAGAGCGGAAAAAATTACGTCGCAAAGGATATTTCAAGTTTGCTTTGGTGACCTTGAGAAGGTCAATTCAAGGTCAAATAAGAAGTATCAGCCTAAGATTGTTTTCCTTTCAATTTTTTCGTAGAATTATCATTTTGTTATTGTAATAAACATTAAGAGAATAATTGACTTAAAATGTGATTATGCTTTGCTGACTTCAAAGCCATTTTGTAAGGTCAAAAGTGCAAAAATGCAATATCAAATGTTATGTGGAGTCCATATTTATATCCTAACTTTAGTGTTGCCCAGGAACAACGACGTGGACGTAATAGGATTGTGTTCCCTTTGGGGTGCTTGATTAGAGTGAGTCTCCTTGCCTCTCACTTTTATTATGTACAGATTTGAATGTAGGTGCCCAAAGACACCACCATTTTTTCGGATTCTATTCAGTTCTTGGGATGTTTTCGTAAGCGAATTTTTATCCTATCTTTAGCGTTACTCAGGAACGACGTGGACACAATTGGCTACTAATTTTCCTCATCGAATTTTGCCTGAATTTATTGTTGAAATAAATAATTTATTTTGTAAAGATGATTTTTCATGTTGAATTTTCCCGCGACTCATTGTTGAAATAGACAATTTTTCTAATAAGAGATCTCTTTTCATATGAATTTATCCTCTACTCATTGTTACTTACACTTAGTATTCAATAGTTTACTAGTTATTAGCCAAACTAATCAAATATCATTTGTTTAACATTTTCTCTTTTTCATTCATTGACCTTTATTTTTTCTATTAAAATTTATTACTCATCGAAAGCTATCTAATTTGTTCAGTTTGGTAAAAACAAAATTTTTTATTGAACTTGTTATACATTTTTAACAATGGCTGATTATCCAGCCGCTGAAAGGGTTGATATTTTATTGATTCTTGGTGAATCTAGACGTAATTATCGACAAGCTGCAGCCTTGTATCAAATTCGATATCCCGATAGAAGACATCCAAGTCATACAACCATTCGTGAGATTTACCGTAGAGCTCAACAAGGGCAACTAGCACGGGTTAGAGAACGTCGTAATTACAACGAAGATGATCTTCGTGTAATGGTCGTTTTAGCAATGGTTCATTTGAATCCCCACGTTAGTACCCGTGAAATTCAAAGGCAAAGTGGTATACCTATGACTACTGCTTGGAGAATACTGAGAAGTCAACGTTATCATCCATATCATATTACTATAACTCAGGATCTCACACCTGCTGATATGAGGTTAAGGCTACAGTTTTGCCAATGGGCACGACAAATGATTGCTAATGATCGTCACTTTTTTCAATACGTAATGTTTTCTGATGAAGCAAAATTCAAAAGCAATGGAGAGCTTAACCGACATAACTGTCATTATTGGTCGAATGTTAATCCGCATTGGTACAGGCAGATAGATAACCAAAATCGTTGGAGTCTTGATGTTTGGTGTGGAATTGTTAACGGATACCTTGTAGGCCCATACTTTTTCGATGAAAATGTAAATGGCCATAATTTTTTACAGTTCCTGAGAGAACGTCTTTCAGTACTTCTTGAAGAAGTAAATTTATACACAAGAGCAAGAATGGGGATTCAATTAGATGGAGCTCCTGCGCACTATGCTCGAATAGTTAGACAATATCTTAATCAAAATTACCGTGACAGGTGGATTGGACGCACTATTTGAAAGATGTTGTTTATGAACATGAAACTATAACAAGGGAAGATATGATCCACAGAATTCAAACCGCTTGTGAAAACATTCCAAGAGCTGTATTACTCAGAACAGTAGAACATTTTCAGCAGCGAATTGAATTGTGTATCCAACAAAATGGTGGTGTCTTTGAGCACCTGCGTTGAATTTTGAGCAAAAGTGAGAGGCAAGGGGACTCACTCTAATCAAGCACCCCGAAAAGTGAGAGGCAAGGAGACTCACTCTAATCAAGCACCCCAAAGGGAACACAATCCTATTACGTCCACATCGTTGTTCCTGGGCAACACTAAAGTTAGGATATAAATATGGACTCCACATAACATTTGATATTGCATTTTTGCACTTTTGACCTTACAAAATGGCTTTGAAGTCAGCAAAGCATAATCACATTTTAAGTCAATTATTCTCTTAATGTTTATTATAATAACAAAATGATAATTCTACGAAAAAATTGAAAGGAAAACAATCTTAGGCTGATACTTCTTATTTGACCTTGAATTGACCTTCTCAAGGTCACTAAGGCAAACTTGAAATGTCATTTCCGACGTAATTTTTTCCGCTGCTCCGTATTCCGAGGTCAAAAATAGGGGTTCCCGTTAAAAAAATACAATGACCTTCAAATGACTTTGAAAATCGAGTTCAAGGTCAAAGGTGTTGGTGTCATTAGATGGCCCCTTTTGCTCCCTTCAACTTTTGTCAATGTCATCTTTCGAGATCAGTAAAATAAAACCAGACAAACAGCTGCTTAGCAGATTTTTTGTTATTTGACCTTGAATTGACCTTCTCAAGGTCACGAAAGCAAACTTAAAATATCCTTTGCGACGTAATTTTTTCCGCTCTATCCGATTGCAAGGTCTAAAATAGAGGTTCCTATTTAAAAAAATCACAATTACCCTCAAATGAGTGCTGATTGTGACTAGATTATATTTAACTATGTACAAGATGACAATATGACAATATTGTATTTCGTATGTATAAATATTAATATTAAATGTTACCCAAAATTATTAATTTAGAATATAATTAATGTAATTAAAAAAGTTTGATTGAAAATTGATTTTTTAGTCATAAAAAGTATTGTTCCAATAAATAAAATATTGTTTTAGAATACAGCATGTGAATGTTATTTTAAATATTTCCAAGCTTAATTATTTTACTGTAGGAGCAATTTTCTTATAACAAAAGCTATATATTCAGATATTCAGATAAAAATCTCTAAAATAGCGAAGTTGAAGAATCGATCGTTTAATTCTGGAAATATACATAGATAATTAAAAAAAATCGTCGAAAAAGTTTGAAATTATAATTTAAAAATTTTAAATGTATTGTTTTGATGTACACCCGACGTGAATTTGTCCACGGTACCGTTACCAAATCTGACCGGTCAAAAAAATCATATAGTCATAGTCAATAAAGGGAGAGTTATTATACCCGACGTGTACATATGTACAATATGTGTTAATGAAATATAATTTGAATTATCAATATTTCCAAAGAGTATTTTTACTACGTTTAAGCAAACCATCTGCGCAAAGATCGGCACTACTGATTTATTATAACTTTAACGACGTGCTTTTAACACACCAAAAAGTATTTTCTAGAAGTTTTGGCGAAACTCAAAGTTATACAAAATTATACTTTGAGTAAACAAAAAAAACTTGATTCATATAGTCGTATTATGAAGATTGATTCACATACTCGTTTTATACGAACTTCAATTAACCTGCGCCGTGCGCACACGACTCCACCGTACCGAATGAAATCCTAACCTCCAAACCCATCCCCGATCCACGGTACCGAAACACCGTAGCCATAACCACCGATGCATTGTTGTAGCGAAGTCGCGTAGATATTTTCGTAAATCGTTAACAGCGCTAGTTTAAACAATTCCATTTGTAAAGGCGAAATATTCTTAACCAAGCGCATAATTGATTTCTGTTTCAGACGGGATTTAACAACTGATTCCCAATTACTATTATCTACTTAAGGTAATATATTTTGTTAACATTAAGAACATAAGAACAGACTCTTTTATTGCCCCTTTCCCCAATCCAGATCCTGGAACCGACTGACTGTCCAACATCCTGGGGAAAGTTGAACCGTTACATACTTGATCGACATTCGTCTGCTACTCGGCGACACATGCAATTATATGCATATGATAATGCTATACCATATATATATATATATATATATATATATATATATATATATATATATATATATTATATAGTTATTTTGGCTATACTCCCCCCACACGCCCTCACAGCCCCCGCCACTTAGCCCCCCACAAAATAACGTAAAAATCGTTCATTTTTATGTTAATTTTAAAAATGTGTATGCCCCCCTCCCCCACAGCAATAACACGAATCTTGTATGATTAACTTACTTAAAATGTACTGTTAGTTAACTGTCAATGTTTATGGTTTAAAATTATATACTATATTATATCTCCCAAAAAAACTTTTTTCAAAGATCCGGACCGTCTTCTTTACTCTATCCGAGCTTAAAATATACCTTAAACATGCCCCCTCGGACTTATCGAGAGACATTTCTAAAAAATATGAATTAAATATTGCTAGCAACAAATTTTGTGTAAATTTTATATATTTTCGATAGAATTTTTTTTTCAAATTACATCAAATAAAAAATTTTTCGATAAAGAAAAATATCTTTTCGTTTTTTTGCAGGATGCAACCCAGGCTTGACCCCTAAACTCGATATTGAAAACAAGAGACAAAAAATAGTTGAAGCACTTCTTTAAATAATCTTGCGATGAATTCATAGCTAAAATTTGTCACTAAAAAAACTTACCCAGAACATCTTCAACACGTCTTAAGTACATGGTTAGTTGAAAATCTATTTGTTTTACCCAAATTATTGAACCAGCTATGGGTGGAAGATCACGCACCATACTCATTTTGTAGCATTTACTTTGAGCGTATTGAACCTAAAAAATATTTTGATTATTTTTCATCATTATTTCGTAATATTGACGACAGAGATAAGGGCAACAGGAAAAATACTGCTTTATACTGTTACGATACATAGTACAATTCAGCATCTTTATCAGCGTGTCAAACACCTCTTGTATTTATTGTGATAGATAACTTTACTTCGAAATAATGCTTTAACGACCTAATCTATGCTTTTAATTTCACCACACTTTTCAACGTGACATCTCTTTATATCTGATACTTTTTACCGTCTTTCTATCCGTTCGGCCTTGGGAATGCCAAACCATTAAATAGACCACAACAGCAACGCTATAATATTCATAAAAATGTGTATACAGGGTTTTTGCAATCGCTGATTACGAATCGAATGTCATATTTAAACAATAAAAAATAATAAAGCCACCATGGCGCACCAAAACTTGAAAATTTTTACATTTAAAAAAAATGTTAAATGCCTTGTTTTTCGCGCTGTTAGTTAACTTGCAGAGTAATTTTTTTTTGTAACACATGCACGATTTCCGCGCATTTTAGACTTAAAAAGCGGCCCTAATTTATTTATTTATTTTGAACATATAGGGACAGTTCAATACGAATTTGAAAAAGATCTCGTCATGATTCATTATTTCTAAAAGTGGACAAATTTAAATTCGATGAAAATATTTAGAAGAAGTTTTCAGGTTCGTCCAGCTTTAGATTACATGTTGAAAGATTATTTTATTTTTAATTTCGTATTAGAGATACTATCGTTTTTTCTGTCGGCATAAAAATGATCAAAATAATACAGGTAGATAGAGCGACAGGTGGTTTCGGAAAAATGCAAATGTTTATTCGCACAAAACTGTAATGCATACAAGTGTGTGTGTGTGCGTGTGTGTATGTGCGCGCGCGTTTGTCTCCTAGGAAAACGCGAGCGCAAAAGGCGGCGGGTACGGTTGACAATTAAAATCATGCGACTAGAGAGCTTCATTCTTCTGTATACAGTCCCATTCTCCACTCATAATTCCCTTCTTCCCACATAGACGGCTGAACGCAAGATGGACGACATCAGGGAGTTAGCAGAGGAGATTGTCCAACAAATCGTCGAAGAGTCGATGAGTCACACGGTCGACGACACACCAGCAGTACCGGCCAACGTCCCATCCGGATTAGAGGTGGGAAGCGAACTGCTCAACCGGTCGATCTTTGCTATCCCGGAATCACCGAGCGAGATCGAATTGAGGAAGCAAGCTCTGCTGAAAGAACTGCAGGTGATAGAGGACGCACAGTTCGCTCAGGCTTTAGTCAGAAGACAGCAAGCGAGAAACCGAGCGACGCAGCTCAGAAACGTGCTGATCGCTGCGCTGGAAGAAGCCATCGCTATTGGGTCGGAAATTAAGGAAAAGTATGGCCACCGGCCGGATCTACCTAAGGGAGACACAACCCTAGTAGAAACCGTGGCATTCCTAAAGGCCAAATGCAAAGCGAAGCCGCAACCATTGCCAGCGCCACCGGCTGTCCCGAAGACGGCTCCAACAGCCGTAAGACCAGATTCGACCAGCCATCAGCTCGACACGACGTCGAAAACCACGGCCGCTCCAGCAGCAACAGCCGTAAAGAAACGGCTGACTCTAACCAACGAACAGTTGAACAAAGAGTTCGACCGTAACCGTGAACTGAAGCGCCGAGCGAAAAATAGGCTGCCGACTTACACCGAACCTGGACCGCAATGCCCCATTTGCGGATACCGAGGTATTGCTCGATTGGACGAGTGCCCCAATTTCAACGTCCATGGAATGGACTTAACGTACGGCGACAAGTACAAGAAGAAGTAGAAGAAGAAGCTCAGGCTAACGGCCGAATCACTTCATTTCCCTTACCTCAATCCCGTGCAATGAAGCATTTTGTTTTTTCTTATTTCTCTTCTTTCTCTCTTAATGTTTTTTTTTTAGAGGCAAAAGACTGCCGTACTGGCCAACGGCCGTATGTAAAAAGAGAGTATATGTATTATCTAGTTAATGATGAGAATAAAAAGTCAAGTTTTCCTAGTAAAAATTGATATTTATTACAAGTTCTTATTACCCAGTTAGACATGACTGAGTGCGAGCTGGTACACCTGTCTGGGGGAGGGTGTTGTGACGGCCAAGTGCACGTCAAATGTCTAACGGCTAATCATGTACTAAATGTAATAAGATTATTGTTTCAGCAATCTGCCAACGAGCGCCGAAACGAGTGAGAACGAGAAACGAGGCAAGATAGAGACAGAGAGAGTGAGAGCATAGGTAGCGCGGTTGCCGCCTGGCCGCACAGCGTTGGCGAGATATGACAACGATGTGCCGACGGCCGGGAGAACCGCGACTAGAGTTAGTCTAGCTGCGCTATCCATACGAGTAGCTCGCGCTACTGTATACGCGGATTTGTTGTGATTCCTGCGAGCACCTCGAGAGCGAACGATATTCGTCCGTGCGTTACCGACGAGTTGCTGCGACACCCGTCCGAACTGTACATCTCCACGTCCGAGACTGGACCACGTCCGTTGCGTCAAATACTACTGCCACTACCGAGTTGTAAGTACCTGCACTCTCACTCTCTCACGTCGACAGGGTAATATCTCTCGTCTCTCTTTATCGTTCGTCGAAGTGTGCGGCGTTTGCACCTCCGTGTATAGTTACAATTGAATATATATTTCCTTATCTAAACTTCTCGTGTGTTATTTCCTACGACCCGACCTACGCCGCCTCCGCGGGCTCGTGTAAAAACACGTGCATGATCTGAGTGGGCCGAGCGGTGCCTTCTGCACGCCCGACGTTAATTTACAATAAACAGGGCCCTTCTGGCCCTGGTTATAACACGGCAGGACAGTATTAACCGAGTGTTATAATACAAAGTTACCTTTATCTCTTAATAACGTTCAAACTAATTAGTACATATTTGCATAAGATATTCTGTCACAAACCGATTTTTAATATACTTTTGCAGTTTTACTTGCATTAACAAATTTAATAATCTGAGTTTAATCATTGCTATTTTCATTTAAAACTTTACATTTAAAATACATTTACAAGATTTTACTCTCAATTTTATAACGCGTCCTCTCTGGTGAAAAATATTTTAACCTCAAAAAAGCCTGGCGTACACGTGGACTCTTGACTCGGCTAGTTGATACCCGAAAGCACCCACCAACGTTTTTACGCGCGTTTGAACATGTGTTCGCTTTGTTCTACGACGCGACTCTCGCAGCAACACTGCACTATTGTGACGTCACGCACACTTAAAACGAATGCATTTTAAATTCTGATAATCCGTATAACATTTCCTTGTCGAGTTTCACTATAAAATTTACGACTTTAAGTTAATCATTTATAATTTTAACCGATACTTTTGTATAAAACTTCCAACAATTATATTATTTATCTTTATAAACTACAAACGATTAAATTTTAAATAAACTTTACATCAATTTAGTTAACTCCTTTCTCTAAATAAACAATGAATTTATCAAATACAAACACAATAATCTATATGGCAAGTTTTATTAACGTCTTAACATCAAATAACTAAACAAATAAATTTAATTTCAAAAAGGGCTATAATTCAAAATTCTACGTGAAAATAAATCGCAAAAGCTCAATATATTTCTTCCGAACATTTCACAAAAAACCATTCATTAATTAGACTGAATTATAACAAATTCTACTTTCACGTAACTACATTATCAAAACTTACTGCCCGAGACAAGAGATTTCGTACTAAGAAACTTTGCGTATTTTCTATATTCAACAAATGCACATGTATCTTTGCATCCAGCATTTAATTTTTCCAAAGCTGCTGATCTATTCTGGAATCCACTGTGAGGTATACATTCGATCATCCATCAAAAAATCGTCGCATTGAATCAATTCTTCGATACGCCTTTGTCTCGCCTTTGTCATCTGCATCTTTTTCTTTATGTCTTCGCGTTGTTGAGTTTTGCTTCCAATTTATATATTTCTTCTCACTCTCGAACGGGCTGCATACATTGCTTGATGATCTTCTCAATTATCTTGATATTTTGTCGCCACCCGTGCTACATAACTTTATTTTAAACAAACTATCACCTGTCCCGTAATCTTAACTTCCTACTAAAATAGTTCCCGGGTTTCGGCACCAAAATTTTTCCGAAAATTAACAGGAGGCAGTCCAAATTCTATGCAGAGATCTGCACAAAAAAATCTGCAGAGATCTATGTCTACACATTTTTTTGTGAGGGCGAATTCCGTGTCAATCATAACATAAAATTTTACCCGGCAAATGAAAAATTTCTCATGAGTTTTATGACGAGTAATATTCCTAGCTTGTCATGACACCCCAGCGTATCATATACTGTATCACTTAATGTATCATAGACTTGTTACAGGTAAGCAGCGTGGCAGGAGAAGACGCGAAAGCACATCTATAGGGAGCATGCTTTGCGCACGAAATTAGTTCGACCAGGAGATAAATACGCATCGGTTTCGACGGCTTAGCTAGAACTTGGATACTTCGCTGAAGCGCGACTGTAATAGTCGCTCTATACGAGTGTGTATAAGACCTGGCGATTCTTGTAAGTGTGTGAAAATGCCAGCATGCGTGTCTGTTAAGGGGCATGCGTGCGCATATGCATGTGGATGTTTGGAGGCATGTGAGGGTTCGTACGGTGACGTGAGTTCTGTGTTTGATATGTTGGCTTTGAACAATAATAACGAGCAACGACCATGAGGATGACAATTATATCAAATGGAAGTGGACAGAAATCATACCTTTCCCTCCCCCTCCTCTCACACAGAGTAATAGTTGACAGTGGTACTGCAGTGACTAATGGCGCAGACAATGAAGCTAGGTTTTACTTTAATGAAAGTCAGTAAGCGCAACAGAGAAAATACAGGTTACCATTAGGTAAATGACCTTACTTCAAAATAAAAAGGTTTTTAATTGTTGCAAATACAACACATGGTGTGAGTAGTTGTGGCCGTTTCGATGTTCACACTAGCAATGGAATTCTATAGTCTTTCTATAATTTTGTTTTTTAAACATCTCTCAATAAAACCAGTAAAAACAGAAAAAAAAGAAAAAAACAGAAAAACACACAAACGTACACAATAAGTGATAGCGTTTCATTTTGGTACCACCTATATTACTGATTTACATGCTAGCAGCCTTGTACGGCTCCTGTCATAGTTATATATATACAAAACAAAACAAAATATTTATACTTTATTAAAAAGAAATACCTTAAATTTTTCATGGAGCGTTTCAATGTCATCTTTGACTCGCTGTATTAATTGAGTTTGATATTCTCTAATAGCCCCTCTTATGTGAGGCCTAACAAAAAGAGCATTAAATCGGGAGAAAATACGGAACATTTCATTAGCATTTTTTGCTGTTCCTAGTTGGTCTCGAAGATGCGCTGTGATTCTTGCTTCTACACGCTCGATTCGTTCTTCATATCGATTTACAGCTGCTTCCCAGGACTCTAGTCCTTCTTTAGTTATATCTAAACAATCAACTTCTTTGACATTTTCGTAAGCTAAATTGACTTCGCTGATAGCATTAGCATCGGCAGCGTCAAATGCAAAATCCAATTTTACATCACTGTCATTATTATCAATAGATGAAGTATTGGTTTGACGAACCGGTCTTAGAACCCGTACTATGACAGTTCTCAGTTGTTCATGTTGACGACGAAAACGCCTCATGTGTTCCATTCTCGTTTGTAATTTTTTATGGGCAGGAGAAACTCTCCAAACCATTTTCATATGCTCATCTCGTTTTCTTTTCACGACTTCTCTCAATAACTGCGTTAATTTATCATACTCATCATCCCAAGTATTAAAGAGTTCAAAACACTGCGTCATTACTTTTTCAAAATCTTCAAACGGTATATGCATAAGTCTTCGGGTTCCCAATACTTTTAATAATTGTTGACCCAAATCTCTAGAGATAGCTTCAACAAGGCGTAAAACACGTTGGATAGGATATTTGGTATTTCTTATTTTCCTTAAGTGTATAAAAATTTGTTGAATGGCTGATCGAATACGTTCTAATTCTGTTGCCGAGAGCAAATCATTTATTGGAAAATCTTTCATTAACGGATTATAGTCATTTACAGTTGCTAACGCTTGTTTTAATCCAGTATCAGTGTCAAAGCTGACAGTAGCATGGAATCGTTTTCCATGTTTTAATATATCAAGGGTCAATGATATTTCAATGCTTTCTCTTTTTTCTTGAATACGATGCAATGCTCTTTCTAAATTTAACCAAAAGGAAATTTCTTGTAAAGCAGTTCCAGATTCAGGATCCCTATTCAACTTAGTAACCTGAAATAATAAAAATAATGATAATTTTACATTTTACGCTACGTGATCATTTACATAAACTCATAATAAATATAAAATCTATAATATAATTTTTTTACATTACAAACTGATAAAAAATTGGACACGAAAAACATTTTTAACATATTTAAATTTTTTATTGAAGCACATTGAATGTCAAAATGTAAAAAGTAGAAGAAAGATTGTAAAAAATTTCAAGGATAGTAGAGTATAGTATCCATGCTTATCATTCTCTCTTTCTCTCTCTCTCTCTCTCTCTCTCTCTCTCTCTCTCTCTCTCTCTCTCTCTCTCTCTCTCTCTCTCTCTCTGTCCTGGGCTCCCCCTACTATATCAATGCTTTACCAACTGTTGCTAACACCTACATCAACATAGGGGGAGCCCAGGTCGACTATGAATCATCCGTACGCAATCTGGGGTTGGTGCTTGACTCCAACTAACGTGGAAAGAGCACATTACACAACTATGCAAACGTGCTCACTCATTAATGTATAGGCTTTACTTTTTCAGAAAAAGTACCAATCTCAGGTTGCGTAAACATCTCGTGCAAGCACTCCTATTTCCAATCATCGACTACTGCGCATTGGTATACTGTGACCTGACCCAAGAACTTGACACAAAACTCCAGAGACTCGTAAACACGGGAATTCCATACATCTATGGTGTAAGGAGGGACAAGCACATCTCCCCCTACAGGCGTGAACTGCAATGGCTTACTGCCGGGCGAAGAAAGTACTTTGCAGTCTGTTTTCTACGAAAACTGTTTAACACAGCTGTGCCTTCTTACATCTTGGCCTTTTTTGACTTTCACGTCGCGCACAGGCCTGTGAGAGGGGAGGTGACGCCTCTGGACATCCCGACTTTCAAGACAGAGACGCTGAAAGGTTCATTCCATATAAGCGCCTCATACCTCTAGAACTCGCTACCATCACGCATTCGCAACACTAAATCCATGTCACACTTCAAACAATTAGCTAAAGAATATTTTGATGCACTTGAAAACTCATAATCATCTCACAAACACACTCAAATTATAACTTGTTTTACTTTATACTGTTATTTTGAATTGTACAACACAAAAGGCATTTATTATTCTCATCGTTTTATAAAACCGTTCGAAATGCTCGTGAGTTAATCTAACCGTCGGACACAACAAATGGCAGATATTGTCCTTGAATTCTTTTTCGTAGTATGAAATTTATGTTATACCGTTTTGGATGATGCATGTACGTCCGGTTGAAAATGACAAAACCGTCCGTACGTATTCGATCAAAGTTAGTCATCCACAAATAGAAACTGCTTTGACAAATATAAAACGGGTTATTTGTTCCAAGTTAATCTCTCCGTTCCTTTTCGTTTGCGTTCGACGTTAGGCATAAGTCTGCCGACATTGGATGTGTACAAATTCGGTAACGGCCGTAAATGACGTTGTACCAAGCTATAGAACACTTAGAGAGAGAAGAAAGAGTAATCCCTCTAATTTGATATGCTTTTGTTTTGATTCCATATTCTTTTCTTTTCTTATCATCACTTTATTTCTTTTGATTAAATAAAATAAGGTATCCCTGGATCGCCCGGATAGACGTAGTGGATGAAGCTATGGTACACCTGACTGGCTACCCAGCGTCTTGGGAGAAGTGTTGTAACGGTTGCCAGTGCAATTAACGCACGTTGAGCATTACGACGTCTCTCCGGGACAGAATCAACGTCTGTATACTTAATACTTCTGTTGTTACGGCTACTAAAGGCGTAGCATGTGAGAGTAAGAGAACGAGAGAGAGAGGAATAAGCATCGAGAGATTTAAATTCAATAACGTACAATGTTGCTACCTGCTCACTTACACTGCTTTGTCAAGAGTTGACAACAGTGTGTCCGGTATAGGTAAATCTGTGCTCGCGCTGGCAACCATTCAGAGTCTGCCTTCGCTCCGCTCCGTTTCGCGAATAGACCTCTGCGATTGCGATTATTATGTGCGAGGGTTGCGAGGTCAAACGAACCGAGGACAATCCGTCGAACCATCTTCGCGTGGGTTAGAACGGCCATGCCGTACGTACATCTGTAAGTACTGGTTCTTATCAACTCGCTTACTCGAGGCGGCTTTAAGCCTCCTCTCTCTGTATTTCGACTACATGCTGGTAGCTGGCATGCGCCAAAATCTGGCGCGCTTGTATAACCAAGCACCAATAAGCAGTTAGTCTAAGTTTTACAATAATCCGCGAGTGTTCATTGACTTTTCCTCCTTTTTGAATCCACGTCCTGAGTACTACTATCACCGCGTGTTCATACATCTTTACGTCGATGCGCCCAGATGATTATAATCGGTAGAATCTAGTGCCTTCTGCACAGCCGACGGAAACGGTGAATAGTAGCATAAACAACAATCAACTTAAAATAATGACGGCCGAGCTACCGTCATAATACATACATAATGGTGGTAGCGAAGGCATAGCCGAGGTCCATTCTTATAATACACGAATGGCTAGCAGAAGCGGGGGCTAAAACGGGCAGTCACAAAACCGAAGCTATCCTTATTTCTGGTGGAAATATGGAATAATACTTGCTGACGATGGTGGATATGAGAGTGTCTCTCAACCGACCCTCAAATTACCTGAATTATCGATGCAAGACTAACGTTCAAGCAACATCTCAGGAAATCGCTCAGGGCTCGCATTGAGATCGTCCGTAATTTTTTGGCAGATCGCCCCTCGTTTGACATCTTTGGCTTTGCGGAGACATGGCTGGGTCCGATTGTGGATGATAGCCTAGTTAGCATCGGGGGATTTTCCATCATTAGGCAGGATCGAAATGTAAACTGAGGTGGCGTCGCCTTGTTTGTGCGCAATGAATTGAAAATTAAAAAGGTTGCTTCATCTGATACTATGGGTCTAGGAAAACCTGGAAACCCAGAGTACCTTTTTACAGCGTACAAAGGGGCGACTCACCTCCGGTACTACTCGGAGTTATTAATAGGCCCCCGAAAATTCCGATGCATAAGAACTCAGACCTTTTTGATGTATTGTGGGACTTATGCGGCGAATGTAATGTGATAATTAAATATAACGAAATGTGATTTTATGTGATTTTATGTGACGGTATTTTTATATATTTTATTTTTTCTTTTTGTTAGACTGTATGCGTGTGTTTGTCAGTCACAGTCTTTGTGATCTAAATTGTATTATTTTTTGCTATTAGCAAATAAAGACCTATCTCTCTCTCTCTCTCTCTCTCTCTCTCTCTCTCTCTCTCTCTCTCTCTCTCTCTCTCTCTCTCTCGTAGAGAGGGAATACACGTAGTGATACCGATCCGTATTTCACCTGCCGTTTTACACTGTGTTGATTTACTTACGTGCATCTTTTTTACGCAAGGCGCGAGTGTTCATCGTTCTGGACTGTCTGACATATTAATTATCATCTAAATCGCTGTATCTGTGCATTATTGAAGTGTTTTACCGCAAACATTTTCTAACCTCAAAATTGGCAAGTCACTCAGCCAATTTTTCATAATTAACCACCCGCGACATCTGTCATGTGCTAGTTTAACCAATTTCAATATCTGATGATAAGTAGATATGGGCCGACGCAAGAGGCGCCGCAACGAGACCAACACAAGTTTAGATAAATCAGCTGATGACTCGGATTCGGACTGTAACTCCGAGACCGGCACAACTCCGCCGTGCATTCTACCTTCCGTGCTGCTGTCGACCGAGGACATCGATATTTTAAATAAGGACCTCCGCGTCAATTGCGAAGACTTTATCACCCTGCTGGAAACTGAAAAAGATAATCCAAGGCGCAACAAGATGAGCACCGCTTTATCTGCGGGATGCGACGCGTATCGCGTAATGGCGAGTTGCAATGGCTTACCACCGTCGGGCATAGGAAATACTTCATGGCCTGCTTTCTAAGAAAAATTTGTAACACTTCAGTGCCTACCTACATATTAGCCTTTTTTTATTTCCACGTCGCGCTCAGGCCTGTAAGGGGTGTTGGAATCGGGAGTTGGACAAAAAAAGAAGCACTCGCGTCTAGATTTAATAGAATGAAAGTATATTATGGGATTCTCAGTCAGCTCCTCGCGGAAATTCTCGCCTTTGTCGGACAGTATGCGGAGTTGCGCACCCCGGGATGGCCGCAGATGTAGCATCCTCGTTAAATCGAGCGCGGTTGAACTCGCGCTGGTATCCGACGATGGTGTTGTGACGGAGCGCGTGGGACTCTATCTGCCCCACGCGCCTTTATCCGACCACGGCGTAATCACCGAGCACGTTGGGCTCTCATCACCCTGCACGCCTTCGTCCGAGGACGGCGTTTCTGCCGCATCCGCAGGGCTCTCTTCTTCACCCTGCGTCTTCTGCGCGCCGGCCACCACGATGACGGTCTCGTTCATCTTGCTGTCTTCGCTGGCGCCTCCCAGGCCCACAGCGTCGGTATAGTCCCGCAGGTACTGCGGCTCAAGCCGGGCCATCTAGGTGTCGGTAGCAGCCAGGAGTCGCTGTGGATCCATTCTTCGGCGCTGCTGCTGTAAATCTTCGGATGCTAGCTGTTTAGGGCAAAAGGGGACAGGAAAAGAAAATGGTATGATCATGATGATGTTCATTATAAAGATGATGATTGATTCACGGAGCGGCGCTGCGCGCGAAAATCCTCCCATCTCTGCCACTCGTCTGTTGTTGTGATACCATTCGGCTGCTAGACCCGTAAATACGTAAGGTAGTGCAGCTAGCTTTTCTTTATCTGTCATCTGCGCGCTCGCCATATTTTGCTCCGGCTGGCTTAAAAATCTCTCTGTTCGTTCTGCGCTCGTGCCTGCGAATCGCATGTCCCATTTGCGCACCGTTCTGACGATATCTCTTGGTTTATTTTCCGGGGTCGTCGGGGCGTTTAACTTTCTTGACCCTCTTGCGAGTCCCCCTCTGATGTTGCTGTCTGACCAGACGTTTTTCGGAGTTGCAGGCGCGCTTGTCATCGCGTCTTCGGCAAAGGTTACTCTAGCCGGCGCGTGGCCTGCTGCACTGTTTACCTAGGTGCTTGAGGCTCTCATCTCCCCCTGCGATCCTAGTACCTGCTTGCGCAGCTCGTTCATTGAGCGTTGCAGATTTTCCAGATGCTGCATCATGCCGGGTGGCATGACGTAATCTTTTCCGTCTATCCCTGTAATTGTTTAAGCTTTTTCTTGTTTGACTGCTTCTACTGGCGCTACCCCAAATCCAGCAGCCAGTCAGCTATCTCTCCTTCTTTATCGTCGAGCATCTTGCCGTCTTTATTCTGTTGTTATAATCTAGTCTATTTTCTTCTTTGACTCTTGCGCGCACTTTTACAATCTTATTTTCGTCCGTCGTGTGTGTGCGTATTTCGCAATCCTTAACCTGAGACTCTATTTCGCTTTCGCTAAATTTTTGTTTTTATTCGTTTTGTGCCCCTGGTTACTTTCTATTTTTTATATAGTAATCTTGCATTAAAATAAATAAGAATAAATATAGAGTATAGAGTAGGCTTTATTTTCAAATAGTGAAAAATATACAAATGTCATACATATAAGTCTTCAATACTGGTGATCACAGATTCGTCATTACAATTCATACGTACATACAGTTACACGTCACATTTTGTAGTGTATGACACATAAGTTACATGTACTTTCATAAATATATACAATAAGACAGACTAGATTAGAAAAGTAACAAATGAAAATACATAAATACATAAGGCGCAGGCGCATATACAATATAACAGAATAAAATGATGTTTCGCTGAGTGTCGGCAGAAGGTAGTTTCGCATCGCTAATTTAAAATTTGGAAGCGAAGGCAGTGTCCGCATACCTTGCGGGAGCGAATTCTAAACGCAAGCGCCCTGCGCCCTGAACGAGTTCAAGCCGGTATCGGTTTTCGTTCCCGGAACAGAGACATCTCGCGACGACCTACCCGAAGTCCTTATTTATTTATTTTTCTCATAGAGGGCTGAAAGGTACGGAGGATGCCCCATGCTATACGCCTTGTACATCAACACCGCCGTGAAATAGGTTCTTCTCTCTTTAATATCCATCCAGCCCAGCTTCCTCCTGAAAGAAGAAATATGCTCATACCTCTCTACATCACGAATATACCTTACACATGAATTTTGTAACCTCTGCAGTCTAGTCTCGAGCTCCCCCGATACGTCAAGATACACTACAGAGCTGTAATCTAAGAGAGAAATGACTAGAGCGCTGGCCAGCTGCTTACGTAACGCCTCGTTGATACAGGATCTAAATGATCTGAGCCTATAATGAGTTCTGTTAACCTTTCGGCTAACTGTATCTACCTGCGGTTTCCACGTCAACTTTGAATCCATGACCACTCCGAGTTTAGTTACGGCATCGACAAAAGGGGCAAAAACACCCGTCTGCACCTCAACACCGGACTAGTTCAACCCCTATAGTTTATTTATATTATACTCAGATCCGAAAATAATAGCTTAGTCTTGCCAGTATTTAGGTGCAGAGCATTTTGAGATATCCAATCCGACACAGCTCGCGCCGCCGCCGACATGCGATCCACACCCTCACGAAGATTGTTTCTTGCGACCTGGGTGTAGGTTTGCAGATCGTCCGCGTAAAGTAATTGTGCAACACTGTCGGTCAGAAACCCCTTCAGCCCTTGAAAGTCGGCCAATACCTCCTGGAGATCGTTAATGTAAATACTAAACAAAAAGGGCCCCAGGATCAAGCCCTGTGGGACGCCAAGGTTGGTTGTTAGCCCAGATGATTCGCCGTTTAATTTAGTAACCACTCTTTGGTTACGTCCAGATAAGTAAGACATGACCCACAGGACCACCGACCTGGAGAAACCCATCCTGATCAACTTACGTAGTGATCTCTAGGGGGGAATCGAGTCAAAGGCCTTACTAAAGTCGAACAGTAGCAAGATGGTGAGTAGCTGTTTGTCGCTGTCGATGCCAGTCCTGAAGTCCTCAGTCAGTTTTAGTAGTGCTGTCTGCGTTGAATGATTGTGCTGAAAACCAGTCTGGAAAGGATCAAGAATGTTTTTTGAGGCCAAGAATTTGGAGATCTACCCATGTACGATCTTCTCTAGAACCTTGGAGAGAAAGCTCAAAAGGGCTATTGGACGAAAGTCCGAAACATTAGATGGAATAGGTTTTTTTTAAAGGCACCAAATGAGCGGTCTTTCAGGCACCGGGAAAGACCCCATAGGAGAGTGAAGCGTTAAATGAGGTCACCAGGAGATGTCCTAGGACTGGGAGAGATTTCGCTATAACACTTTGAGCTATCCCATCTTCCCCCTTTGCTTGAGATGAAAAATGAGCGACCGCCAAAACCACGTCCGCAAAGGTGATTTCACGAAAAGTGAAACCATCCTCATTGGCCTCGGCCAGGATGCTACTCAGATCATCCTCGCGCTCGGAATCAGATATGGACACCCCAGCGAAATGAGTGTTCAATTCATCCGTGGTGAAGCCATATAAATCCTCTTTGGCCTTTGAAATAAGGCCAAGACTCTGTAATTCATTCCAGACGTTTTTATTACTTTCCAGTGCGTTAAAATACCTACGTGCCCAGTACGGATAACTCCCAGTATGGATAATTTAATATTTCCAGCGTTCATTAACAAATAGAGCCAGTTCAATTCAGTTGTTTCGTGTATATGCGTAAATTTACGGATAAAACCAGTAAAATGTTGATCTAAATTTTGAAAGCGAAAGTAGAAGAAAAGAGCTTTGATTTGAGGGTGAGGTGGTTCAAATTGACCGCTCAGATCAAAAGTTATAACGATTTTAGAAATGAGAAAAATCGCTGATTTCCGTAAAAAATTGAGATATTTATTATTTTTTGCTGTAATTAACCGTTTCTAACCCACTGGGGCTTCAAGTACAAATCTTTTCTCATACTTTGATCCTTGAGTATATGTTTTTTTCCGTTTGTGCTCTCGGACATCAAGTACGTATAGTTGAGCAATGGCTAGTTTTCGTTAATTTTTTCCATGTTAAATTTCCATTAGAGAATTTAAACTGTTCAGCAAAAAAATAAGTATTTCGAAATCTTGGAAATGCAAAGTTTTTCGTGTTCTTGATGGCCTAAGGAACCCAAAATAGTTGGCTCGGTAGGTGTGCCCTCAAATTTTAATTTTGTTTGCTCCGACCCCCAAAAGTGTCCAGTTTTTCGTGGATTTGCACATATCTGTGGTTTATTAGATATACTTCGAAATACCCCTGGTAGAAATTAATCTAGAAACTGGCAAGTTCTTAGGATTTTAACACAAGAACTTGCCAGTTTTTAGTTTAATTTCCACCAGGGACGGTACAGGGGAAATAAATAAACTGTTGATTTAAAGAGCGTGGAAAGTTATTTTACGAGGCTCACCCTTTTCTTCCTACGTACGCTTATGACTATATAGTAATGTTTATGCAGATTTTAGGCTTCTCGAATCCATTTGGACGCGGTTAAACTCTCAAACTATCTTTATACGCGAAATGCGAGCTAAAACATTTTTATTTACATTTTCCCCAGTATGGATATCACGAGCATTCTCCAGTATGGCTAACGAGATCCTTCAAAATCTAGAATATATTTCGAGGGCACAATGGCTGCATCACGATTACAGAGGGCTGTTTTAGGAACAAATCAATATGACATTACGATACATGTGACCTAAGTAACACTTCTGTACAGCGTAATCAGGACCTCACGCCGTGCAAAAAAGTGCTACTTAGGACACGAGTATCGAATAGAATTTTATAGCACAACCTACCTAAGCTCACTGTCATCCCTATCCATGTCATAAGTCCTATTTTGCACTCTGAGGTTAGCGCATGACCGTAACGAGTGTGATAAATACGGTGAAAAAAAGAGATCACTGATAGGCGTGACATCAGTGTGGGCTTAGGTCACACTGTACTATGATGTACTAAATTTTTTGTTGAGTAAATGAATATCAACAGCCTATATTCGCGTTGAAATGACACACTCTCAGACCCTCAGGCAGAGACGCTTTATAAACAGATGTGTGTGTGTGTGTGTGTGTGTGTGTGTGTGTGTGTGTGTGTGTGTGTGTGTGTGTGTGCTAGATGATTTAGATGATGGTTTTGGTGGGATGATAGGTGTGTATTTCAGTGTATACGGTGTTCATGTTAGCGACAGAGCCAGAGACTCGGTAATCTCGAAGCCAGATGGAGTGCTAGTCGAGTAGGAGAGAATTGACCGACCTGAGATTGATGATGGAGATGTTGTTTGTGTTCCGTCGATTCAATGGATGGCGCTACGTGGATCACTTTGATCAGACGCCGTGCAGAGAAGAAGAAAACCGCGCAAATTTGTATGTTAGGTTTCAGAGAACGATGTTGGAGCAGAGAAAACAGCTTTCAAAAAATTGCAGCCTCCAGTGATTTATATATCACGTTGAAGGTTGCAAAAAGGCACATGCAACTTGTGCGAGTTCCCGAAAAGTCGAGATTCCCGTTCGAAAAACTCGACGAGTTTAAGTCGAGTCTCGAGTCGAGTCTTTAATCGAGTTTTTCGAGCTGTTCGTAAAATTCAAGTAACTTGAAAGACTCGAGTATGGGTGTATTCACAGTAACGGGACTCCAAGCGTAATACTCGCATGCACCCTGGGTCCTCGAATATCGCGATGTAATGTGAAGGTCAACCCCACGCTGTTACAGATGTATATTTGCAAAAACTTTATCGCGTGTGCATGGACCATCGGTGTGCGCACTAGTGCGTATACAGACTCATCGACACTAGTACTAATGAATGAACAAAACTTCTGGACTGCACGTACTCCCGTAGCGGAACGCTCGGGCAACAGCGGACCGCACGTGCTCATCACTGGTGAGCAGGGGAAATGCTCGGACTGTTGCGACCACACGTGCTTTACATGATACGCGGGAGAAATCTAGGGACCCGGGATTTTTGTACAGCATGCGCGTTTTGCCGGCGCTCGGCAAAAGAAGGCTTTGTGAATGTGTGTGCAATGAAGCAATTGTTCACTAGGAGCTATAAGTACTATCATCCTCGTGGAGTCTGGACTTGGCATCATGATACCAATTACAATTATAATCGCTAAGTATAAAAAAAAAAATATTTTTTTAGGCTAGAATAGTATTTTTTTTTTGTTATTCTAATCAATTATTTTAAAGTGTCATCTATCACATTTAGATGCATATATATATATATATATATATATATATATATATATATATATATATATATACATACATATATACATATATATACATATATATTCTTCCACGCTTTTTAATATTTATATTTCAAGTAGCTTTGAATCAACTTTTATTTTAATCAATTAATAATTGTAACAGGTTTCTTGCATTATGCAAGGTCAAGAGGTGTAAAATTTATTCAAACCCTCAGTGTACAAGCTTTCAAGTCGTCAGCTAGGAGCAACTCTGGAGCCTGTAAGTGCAGGCAGATCTTCACATCAGGCTGTATGAGCATCTTAGTGAAAATTTGTATTTACATTGTGTTTCTGTGTTTCATTTTTTTCGTCTTATCTCTCAGCCTCTATGTTTTACAAAAGCTCAATAATGCACTTTCTTAGTCACGCTTCCTGTTTATACGCAGCCATGTTCCTACTATCCTACTTTATAAATATTTTCTTCTTCCTTGGATGGTAATATTACTTTTATTTTCCGAGCCCATAATGTGGTACGCTGATGGAGGTCAACCTGGTGAATCTTCCTCTGCTGGTCTGTTTGCTGGTTGTGTTCTGATGACATCTGTAGCTGACCCTTCGTTGATGTTGTTGTATCGATACTCAGATTTTTAAAGATGTGCCAGAATCGTAAGAGTTAATAACTATTTATTGAATAAAATTTATCAATGGGCCATTACTCAATCAATTAAATACACTCTTTTATGCAGGTCAGGAAGTGAAGCATTGCAGGATTAAAACTACAAGGGATTGCAACTGCAAAACTGGTCAGCTGATGTACAAGGACTTCCTCATACTCTTCCAAGCAACGCAACACTGAACTCTGAAGACTAAGTGCTACGGTTGTAAGAGAAGACAAGCTTAGAGAAGAAGTAGAATGTGAGGGGATAGAGAAGCTTGCAATAAAATCAGCTGTACAAGTGACTGTACAACTAATAGATGCTCCTTGAACGGTGATTTAAGAAATCATACTATCAAACCCAAATGCCGGATCTCAATCTCAAGGATAATTCAAGAACGAAAAGAGTTAATGAAAACTCATGTAGTGGAAAGTTTTGTGTAGTGTTCCATGGCATCCGTGCAAAATTACAGAGCTCTTGCTCAAAAACCTTGGTAATGACAATAACTTGTTTATCAAACCAGATGTGGACACCGGTAGACTGTTTATCCTTTCATTTCCATAGTTTTTGAGCAAGAGTTCTGAAATTTTGCATGAGTGCTTTAGAATACCCGACAAACCTTTTCACATCAGTTTTCGCTAACTCTTCTCTATTTAGATTATGCCTGTCTATTATCACAGTTAGTTGAGCATCTTTTTATTAATACTTGGTTTATATTGTTTTTTTTATTGATAGTAAATACATACACATACACTACATCAAAAACTGTGTTATAATGATTACTTTTAACGACAATGAGATTAAAGATTAGCTTCTACGATAAGCAATAATAGGCATGCAAGTTTACGAGTACCAAATTGTGAAATTTGTAGAACTAAACTGTTTAAACAAAATAAATAAAAGTTTCTATTAGTTTTTTGTTCTTCCTCCTGTTCTGGTTCTTTTTGTTGATTCCTCTTTATTTTTGCCATATGATTAACGATGTATTCTTTGAATTCTTCGGAATATTCAACATCTGGTTCTTTTTTCGGGTGTTTTTCAATAAGTGCAGGTTCTACCTTTACTTTTTTATTTGGAGGTTTCGTAAAATAGAAATCAACAACTTGTATATCTGAAAATATAATACATTTAGTTAGCTTATTGTTACGTAAATTATAAATAAAATAATTCAATAAATAAATAAATTTACCATCATCATCTGAATAATCGATATTTTCATTCAATTCCTGCTTAATTGATGGTTTCTTCTCCTCTTCCTCGAGAAACTTTAATAGAAGATACATGGCATCCATTCGAAACCTCATTTTACTTTTTTTGTCCTTAATTTTACTTATGTGCGGCATTAAGCTTGAAAAATAGTAACAATCAGCATCATCGATTGTAGTGGCTACTGGTATTGCCTCAGTAGAAGCAATGGGCACTATTGCGGTAGGATATCTTGCAAAGGGTGATTGTGATTCGTCACTTCTCTGATGTTGCTCAGTGGGATCACCTAGTTTGCTGGTAGATGGCTGTTGATTATCCTTCAATGAATTGTAATGGGTGATGTTTCCAGTCGATTCTCTAGTTGTGGGACCATGAATAAACTGCATGGCTTTAAAATGATGCCACGTGCTCTTTATTAAATCATTGGCACAAGCCCCTGATCTCAAAGATTTTAATTTATTTTCTTCTTTCTTAAGCGTTGTTACAATGCTTCGCCACTTATTCCTGACTTTGTCTTCTGAAAGGGTAAAGAACAATTAATAAAAAGATTACTTTTAATAAGTTCAATTTTATATTATTAAAATATACTAACTAGATTCCATATTAAAAGCTTGATTTATTTCATCCCACATTTTAGCCAAGTAATAGTTGTTTGAGCACTGACTGTGAGTCTTATCCCACAGCGCAGGTCGCTCCAAGACGGCTGTTATGAGCCGTTCCTCGTCCTTAACGTCCCACGTCATTGTAAAACTGGCGTATAAATACTATAACATAAAAATACATTTCCTTATCTTCAGGCATAATCTAAATGGAGAAGAGTTAACGAAAACTGATGTGAATAGAAGGTTTGTCGGGTATTCTAAAGCACTCATGCAAAATTTCAGAACTCTTGCTCAAAAACTATGGAAATGAAAGGATAAAACAGTCTACCGGTGTCCACATCTGGTTTGATAAACAAGTTATTGTCATTACCAAGGTTTTTGAGCAAGAGCTCTGAAATTTTGCACGGATGCCATGGAACACTACACAAAACTTTCCACTACATGAGTTTTCATTAACTCTTTTCGTTCTTGAATTATCCTTGAGATTGAGATCCGGCATTTGGGTTTGATAGTATGATTTCTTAAATCACCGTTCAAGGAGCATCTATTAGTTGTACAGTCACTTGTACAGCTGATTTTATTGCAAGCTTCTCTATCCCCTCACATTCTACTTCTTCTCTAAGCTTGTCTTCTCTTACAACCGTAGCACTTAGTCTTCAGAGTTCAGTATTGCGTTGCTTGGAAGAGTATGAGGAAGTCCTTGTACATCAGCTGACCAGTTTTGCAGTTGCAATCCCTTGTAGTTTTAATCCTGCAATGCTTCACTTCCTGACCTGCATAAAAGAGTGTATTTAATTGATTGAGTAATGGCCCATTGATAAATTTTATTCAATAAATAGTTATTAACTCTTACGATTCTGGCACATCTTTAAAAATCTGAGTATCGATACAACAACATCAACGAAGGGTCAGCTACAGATGTCATCAGAACACAACCAGCAAACAGACCAGCAGAGGAAGATTCACCAGGTTGACCTCCATCAGCGTACCACATTATGGGCTCGGAAAATAAAAGTAATATTACCATCCAAGGAAGAAGAAAATATTTATAAAGTAGGATAGTAGGAACATGGCTGCGTATAAACAGGAAGCGTGACTAAGAAAGTGCATTATTGAGTTTTTGTAAAACATAGAGGCTGAGAGATAAGACGAAAAAAATGAAACACAGAAACACAATGTAAATACAAATTTTCACTAAGATGCACATACAGCCTGATGTGAAGATCTGCCTGCACTTACAGGCTCCAGAGTTGCTCCTAGCTGACGACTTGAAAGCTTGTACACTGAGGGTTTGAATAAATTTTACACCTCTTGACCTTGCATAATGCAAGAAACCTGTTACAATTATTAATTGATTAAAATAAAAGTTGATTCAAAACTACTTGAAATATAAATATTAAAAAGCGTGGAAGAATATATATGTATATATATGTATATATATGTGTGTGTATATACATCTATCACATTTAGATGCATATATATATATATATATATATATATATATATATATATATATATATATATATATATATATATATATATATATATATATATATATATATGCATCTAAATGTGATAGATGACACTTTAAAATAATTGATTAGAATAACAAAAAAAAATACTATTCTAGCCTAAAAAAAATATTTTTTTTTTTATACTTAGCGATTATAATTGTAATTGGTATCATGATGCCAAGTCCAGACTCCACGAGGATGATAGTACTTATAGCTCCTAGTGAACAATTGCTTCATTGCACACACATTCACAAAGCCTTCTTTTGCCGAGCGCCGGCAAAACGCGCATGCTGTACAAAAATCCCGGGTCCCTAGATTTCTCCCGCGCATCATGTAAAGCACGTGTGGTCGCAACAGTCCGAGCATTTCCCCTGCTCATCAGTGATGAGCACGTGCGGTCCGCTGTTGCCCGAGCGTTCCGCTACGGGAGTACGTGCAGTCCAGAAGTTTTGTTCATTCATTAGTACTAGTGTCGATGAGTCTGTATACGCACTAGTGCGCACACCGATGGTCCATGCACACGCGATAAAGTTTTTGCAAATATACATCTGTAACAGCGTGGGGTTGACCTTCACATTACATCGCGATATTCGAGGACCCAGGGTGCATGCGAGTATTACGCTTGGAGTCCCGTTACTGTGAATACACCCATACTCGAGTCTTTCAAGTTACTTGAATTTTACGAACAGCTCGAAAAACTCGATTAAAGACTCGACTCGAGACTCGACTTAAACTCGTCGAGTTTTTCGAACGGGAATCTCGACTTTTCGGGAACTCGCACAAGTTGCATGTGCCTTTTTGCAACCTTTAACGTGATATATAAGTCACTGGAGGCTGCAATTTTTTGAAAGCTGTTTTCTCTGCTCCAACATCTTTCTCTGAAACCTAACATACAAATTTGCGCGGTTTTCTTCTTCTCTGCACGGCGTCTGATCAAAGTGATCCACGTAGCGCCATCCATTGAATCGACGGAACACAAACAACATCTCCATCATCAATCTCAGGTCGGTCAATTCTCTCCTACTCGACTAGCACTCCATCTGGCTTCGAGATTACCGAGTCTCTGGCTCTGTCGCTAACATGAACACCGTATACACTGAAATACACACCTATCATCCCACCAAAACCATCATCTAAATCATCTAGCACACACACACACACAGACACACACACACACACACACACATCTGTTTATAAAGCGTCTCTGCCTGAGGGTCTGAGAGTGTGTCATTTCAACGCGAACTCTCTTACGGGTCACATTGAGATGAACAGGCTCTTGTTGTCCACTCGTTTCCCTTTTGAGTTCGGTTGATGAGTATTTGCGAACCCTAGAGAGTCATAACCTCCCTGAACATTTCAGCTTCAGGGCAATCACAGAGTCTGAAGTGTCGGCTGCTGTATTGCACTTTAACACCCAGGCCAGGGGAAGCGATGGCATCCGACAGGTTGTAATCTCCAAAGCACTGCCAATACTCGCTTTGCTACTAAGTCAAATTTTTAACCTGTTTCTGAGTGAGGCACGCTTTCCATCTGCCTGGAAGTCGTCGCTTGTATGAGCACTAAACAAAGTAAGCTCTTCAACAGCTTTGACTGACTACCGTCCGATCTCATTACTCTGTTTTCTATCCAAGCCGGCGCTGGAGTGGCTGGTGCACAGGCAAGTTTCTGAGTATCTTGAAATAAGACTTTACCTTGACAACTTTCAAACAGGCGTTTGCACTGGCCACAGCATACAGTCCGGCTTAATTAACATGATTGATGATGTCAGGCTTGGAATAGATAAAAAGGTCACTCATCTACTTCTATTTGATTTTAGCAAGGCGTTTGATACTGTGTGTCACGTCAGGTTACTCAAAAAGCTATCCTCTTTCGGCTTCCCTAAGCAGGTTATCCGCTAGCTTGCATCTGATCTCAAGGGAAGAGAACAGGTCGTCATTGGTGACAACAACAAACTCTCTACCTTTCTACCATTAAACACCGGTGTCCCACTGAGATCAGTTTTGGGTCCTTTGTTGTTTGCGTTGTACATCAGTGATATTGGTTTCTGTCTAGATTCAGATGTGTGCCATCTAATCTATGCGGATGACCTGCAAATATATAGCCAATGCCATCTAGAGGAGCTTGATTCTTGTTCTGTCAGGACGAGTGCTAAGGCTGAAAGAATAATGGGCTGGGTTGCTCAAAACCATCTCAAATTTAACGTCCTTAAGACTTAGGCAATCGTCCTGGGCTCTTCTCACTACATAAATGCCTTACCTATGTTGCTAACACTTCCATTAACATAGGGGGAGCCCAGGTCGACTATGAATAATCTGTGCGCAATCTGGGGTTAATGCTTACCTCCGAACTTACGTGGAAAGAGCACGTTACATAAATCTATAACCGTGCTTACTCTTTGATGTATCAACTTTACTTCTTTCGGACGAGCACTAGCCTTAAGCTGCGCTAACATCTTGGGCAAGCACTCCTATTTCCGATCATAGACTATTGTTCATTAGCTTACTGCGACCTGACATTGACCTAGAATTGATAATCTTTTCCTTGAATAATCAATTTTTCTTCACCTTTAGCAATTTTTCTCCAGTCTCCTTCATTGTTGTTAATATCTCCTTGAAATGACAGTCTTTTGCTTCGGCATTGATCTTTTTTAAGTTTTGCTCCTCTTGATATCCTATGTTAATATTCTATATAAAATTTTCAATATTCTTATTATTAGTTTCCAAAAATTTTCTAAAATTTTCTGGCTTGTTTTCATCTTTACTATTTTCGTTTATTATTTCCACCTCAGTGTCTTTACTGACCTCATATTCTTTAGTTATTGTATTTAAAACTGTTTTTACGTCATCATAAATTGTATTCATCGACACTGTTTTATTTTTATCTAAATCTTTTGCATTGGCGAAATTTCCTCTCCTCTTGCTCCCTGCTCTCATTTATACTACTCTAATTATTATTCTACTGAGTCATATCAAGCAAGCAAGAAAAAGTACGAAGTACCATATGTCGATGGCGCGACTCTATATACTTTGAAATTAGGTGTTCCTAACCTTAAAAAATCTCGATTGCATTTTAATCATTATTATTGCGCGTATGCGCAGTCTGTTGGTATCTACTTGAATATATTATCCTAATCTTTCATGTATAAAAGGTTCATCCAAAAATATTAAGTTATTAACTTAATATTGCAAGTTGTATATTAGGTATTCTACACCAGTGGTTACAATAGTTAATCCACTTTACCTACATTCGTCTGCTACTCGGAAGACGCGATTATAATATGCATGCCATAGTATATATGCGTATATATACATACATTGCTATACGATTATATGCGCGATGCGATCAATGTCTAAACCAATAGTAGTTTGTTGTCGTTTGTTGTGATTTTTTTAGGAATGCTCCAAGCAATTCATAAGCTTTGCTATAGGCTTTAAATATAAATTTTCATCATTTTAGCATTCATCAATTTAAATAGTGTAATTGATGTATAAAAAAAATTAATCAATACGTTTTTTTACTACCAAATAATTATTTATAAGCTAAAAAAAAAAAATTTTACAATTACAAAATAATTTTTTCATATCATCCGAATGAGTTGCGTTAACTCGCTCAGCATCAACAACTTATAAATAATTTACAAATTATTCGATAGTAAAAAATAAATTTATTAATTTTTTCTAAAACAAAATTATACTATTCAAACTTGCGCGGTAAAATTTGGCTTTACTCAGCGGCAGGCGCATGCGCAGTTCATTTTATACTCTCCTTTGACGTCAGAACCTTCGTGAAAAACGGCGCAAAGGACATTTAAAAACAAGTTCGTTGTTGTATTATATAAATATTATATATATATATATATATATATATATATATATATATATATTCTTGCTATATATAATATGATATATATACACACACACACACACATATATATATATATATATATATATATATATATATATATATAGCAAGGATTATAAAGTCTATATAATTATTTTAATTTATAAACTTTTTACAATTACAAAATCGTGTCGACGCTCATACAGGACATACAAAATTTATGTATGATTTTTGTAAAAAAAAATTATTTGAAAATGTGTTGATCATAAATGTGCATATAAATGGCGAATTTATGAATGTGAAATCTGCTCAAAAAAATTTAAATATAAACAATATTTGACGACTCACATGCGAGCGCATAGTATACAGAAAAGTACAAATGTTTAATTTGTCTCAAAAGGTTTACGGATAAATGTAATTATAATTGACATACTAAAATACATGTTTAATTTGAGCATGATTTGTTAATGCTATAACAACATGTTAATGCGTAATACATATGATTATAAGGGTATTACACCTGTAATACTTTGTAGATTTGTAGTATACTATCTTTTTGTGCTTAATAATTGGGCAAAATTGGTATATTTATAAAATAAAAATAATCATTGCATTATTAATGTATATCGATCAATGATAGAAAGTTTACAATTATTTGATTTAATTTTATTATCTCTTAGTTCATCTTTTGCATTATCCTGATACATTTTCATTCCTAACTAACTAGAACGTAATTATCAGATCATAAAAATTCAATTTTGAAAACAAAAATTACACATACACTAAAATGTGGGGTTGGCGAGCAAAGCGAGCAGGGGGCGAAGCCCCACTAGTATATATATATATATATATATATATATATATATGGGTGATTCTCTGTCAAATTAAAGATCAAAAAATGTTCTCTTCTCCAACCTACGGGAAATATGTTTCAGAAACAGTTTCTAATGCACCTGAATTTTTTCAGATTTTTAAATTACTTTTTACCAAAATGGTAGGGAGCCAAAGATGTCAATTTTGGCAACTTTTGGGTTTTCATCACAAATTAATTAATTCATAACTCCTCAGGAAAATATTTTTCACTATAGACATACATATACTTTTTTTTAATTTTCTCACCTTTTCAATAAAAATATCCTTATTGTCATATATGTATGTATGTATTTATGTATTCATATAGTCATATATGTATATATGTATGTATGTATGTATTGTAACGGGGTGAGACTTGACGTGAGAGGAGAAAATCACAACAGGTGACGCCGGGACCGAGAATCGATCCGGCGCTCCCGAGATCTCTAGGCGCGCGTGCTACAGCTTGAGCCAACGCCGCCCTATTTCGTCACTCTCTATCCTCCTCGATTACCGACGTGGCGAGGGACGTTGTTCCTCGTTACAGTAAGTATGTATGTGTTTTTTTTATGTGGCGTAGGCAGGGCGAGCTCTGCACAAGTGGCCCTCCGACACCGGATCCCCACAGGTACTATCGTCAAACAATACTTCCGTGGGGTCCGTTAATTAGCCTAGTTGGCTTCTTCTTTAGGGTTTGACATTTACATACACCCCCCATCCACCGAAGTGATTAGGGGTTCAGGGTCAAACTTAACCCCGACACCTACGTTCCTCTGCATCGGGTGAGGGAGTCTGGGCTCCAACTCAGTTACCTACGTTCCTCAGCATCGGCCTGAGGAGCACTTAAAGGTGCTCAACCCTAGCTTCTACGTTCCTCTGCATCGGGTAGGGGAGTGAGAGCTCGACTCTAGGACCTACGTTCCTCTGCATCAGTCCGAGGAGCGTTTTGTCTTAGCGACTTAATGGCCTTCGTCTAGCGACTTTTTACTCGGATATTTCGTCTAGTCATTTCCTTCTTCGTCTTTCCTGACCTTCTTAAGAATGTCCGCGGCATAACTGATTACCGTCTTCCATCCTCTGAAGCCAGGAATGCTTCTATTATAGACTCAGGGGTTTGGAGTAGCCCTCAAGATTTTCTCGCTCCTGCTGATATCGTGAGCATTCACAAAAGACATGTTCTACATCTTCATCAGCGTCCAAACAGACTGGGCAGTTTGGATGGTCCTCTATTTTAAATTGATGTAGGTACGCCCGAAAGCATCCGTGCCCCGTCAAAAACTGTGTGAGGTAGTAATTGACTTCCCCATGTCCTCTTTCCATCCAGTCCGCTATTCTTGGAATAAGGCGATGCGTGCATCGCCCCTTGTCGCTGGAAGCCCATCTTTTTTGCCACTCGGTCATTGTCTGCTTCCTAGCGGATGCACAAACTTGCCTCTGAGTGTTGTCATTAATCCGTCTCTTCGCCTCGAATATGTTCTTCCTCTCCATTGCTAAAAGGTCGCTAGGCGGCATGCCTGCTATGATGCAGACCGCCTCATCCGATACCGTACAGTAAGCTGATGCAACCCCTAGTGCACTTCTCCAGTACACAGTCGATAACTTTCTTGCGTAACTTTTCACCAACATAACATCCGCCCATATTGGGGCCCCATACAATATAATCGATGTGATTACACTAGCCAAGAGCAACCTTCGTTTCTGTGTTGGCCCTCCTACATTTGGCATCAACCTCGATAAAGCAGCACCAACTTTTGCTGCTTTATCGCTTACTACTTCGAGATGTTGTTTGAACGTTAGTCTTGCATCGATACCCAGGTACTTGAGGGTCGGTTGAGAGACACTCTCATATCCACCCATCGTCAGTGTTATTGTCTCCATATTCTTCCTACTAGAAATAAGGATAGCTTCGGTTTTGTGACTGCCCAGTTTTAGCCCTGCTTCTGCTAGCCATTCGTGTATTATAAGAATGGACTCCTCGGCTATGCCTTCGCTACCACCATTATGTATGTATTATGACGGTAGCTCGGCCGTCATTATTATTTTAAGTTGATTGTTGTTTATGCTACTATTCACCGTTTCCGTCGGCTGTGCAGAAGGCACTAGATTCTACCGATTATAATCTATCCGCGCACGGACGTAAAGATGTATGAACACGCGGCGGTGATAGTAGTACTCAGGACGTGGATTCAAAAGGAGGAAAAGTCAATGAACACTCGCGGATTATTGTAAAACTTAGACTAACTGTTTATTGGTGCTTGGCTTATACAAGCGCGCCAGACGGGCGCATGCCAGCTACCAGCATGTAGTCGAGGTGAGAGAGAGAGGAGGCTTAAAGTCGCCCGAGTAAGCGAGAGTTGATAAGAACTAGTACTTACAGATGTACGTGGCCGGCATGGCCGTTCTAACCCACGCGAAGATGGTCTCGGACGGATTGTCCTCGGTTCGTTTGACCTCGCAACCCTCGCACATAATAATCGCAATCGCAGAGTGTCTATTCGCGAAACGGAGCGGAGCGAAGGCAGACTCTGAATGGCTCGCTAGCGCGAGCACAGATTTACCTATGCCCTCTGACACACTGTTGTCAACTCTTGACAGCAGTGTGCGAGCAGGTAGCAACATTGTACGTTGCTGAATTTAAATCTCTCTCGATGCTTATTCTCTCTCTCTCTGTCTCTCTTACTCTCTCACATGCTACGCCTTTAGTAGCTGTAACAACAGAAGTATTATACAGAATGTTGATTCTGTCCCGGAGAGACGTCGTAACGTGCTCAACGTGCGTTAATTGCACTGGCAACCGTTACAACACCCCCCCTCCCCAAGACGCTGGGTAGCCAGTCAGGTGTACCAGCTCTTATCCACTACGTCTATCCGGGCGATCCAGGACAATTCTATTTTTATTTAATCAAAAAGAAATAAAGATGATAAGAAAAGAAAAGAATATGGAATCAAACAAAAGTATATCAAATTAGAGGGATTACCTCCTTTCTCTCTCTGTGTTCCTATAGCTTGGTACAACGTCATTTACGGCCGTTACCGAATTTGTACACGGACTAATGTCGGCAGACTTATGCCTAACGTCGAACGCAAAACGAAAAGGAACGGAGAGATTAACTTCTGGAACAAATAACCCGTTTTATATTTGTCAAAGCAAGTTTCTCATTATTCCGTCGGTGGATGACTAACTCGATCGAATACGTACGGACGGTTTTTGTCACTTTTCAACCGGACGTACATGCATCATCCTAAACGGTATAACATAAATTTCATACCATGAAAAGAATTGCGACAATATCTGCCATTTGTTGTGTCCGACGGTTAGATTAACTCACGAGTAGCTTCGAACGGTTTTATAAAACGATGAGAATAATAAATGCCTTTCGTATCTCGACAACCATGTGCATTTGACGTACGAAACTGGTCGTAACCCTCCCCATAGTTCGCGGACGTATTAATAATAATTACGGACGCTAGCGGTTCGAGTGAAGTCCCTTAAAATTTACTTTCGTGCCCCACTGTCGAGAACCCTGCTTAGAAGCATTTTCCTCGGTACAATGTACTGATGCCTATCTGGTATCACCAGCGAGTTTAAGTACAGCGATTTTAGTTTTTGGGTTACTCTAACCTGCCGTATTATTCCACGTCGTTTGCAGACTACTAACCTGAGTACCATTAGTTCGCACGCATCATGCTACGGTCGCTCGAATACTATTGCTATTCTAAAAATAGTCCTACAACTAATTTTTCAAACGTCTCGCGCTCGAGAGCTATATGATCGCTACAGTGGAATAAACGCATTTTCCTTGATCTTCTCTCTTCAGTTGTGGAGTCGTTGGCACGGCCGGCTAACCACTTCCTAAAAGCGGATGGGTGGCTTGCCTAGATGTTGGACTGAGTTTTAACAGATGTGAATCTTCCTCGGACGTAAATTCTGCCATCTCGGATCGGATTATCTGTACAGTATAACCAATTTCGTTATCAGAGGATCTTCCCTCCTCCAGCTGTTCCAATTCCGTGAACAAGCGATAACAATCTAAGCATAATAACATGCGACTATCATCTGTTAGATGAAATTGGTTGCAAATAACTTTTTGTCTAATAACTTTAGACTCGCACGAAAATCGTGCTAGCAGAAAGAACATTTTCTGCTGCGACATCATTCGTCTCCGCTGTTGCCCTAGAGTCGAGCGTATCAGCTGATGTCTGGGTTTTGGCTTTGAATTCAAAGTATTCTTTACAGCCTCGATGCTGTGGTGTTGTGCTTGTTGCTTCGTGGGTGAATTAGGTCCACAGCTCCTGAATTCAGAACTCGAAGACTCACAAACGGACACCGATGAATAAAACTCCTCATGCTGCAGACACCTTGGGCAGTTCGTCCGCTTATATCCCGCCAGCTTGCATTTATGGCATTTGAGGATATGCGGCTCCGGACAAACGCGAGCGCGATGCCCTACGACATCACAGTTCCAACAGCTCCCTTTGAAAGGTTGAGAAGTCGGTGCTTTCCGAATCCCTAGATTCGCACGTTCATTCTCCACACGCGCATTACGAAACGATCGATTTGGCATGTATTTTTCTCGTTCACACGTCTGTGAGCAAGATTTTCGACTGGTGTCATCACTACCGGTATCAGAGACACTTGATATGGGTCTCACCTTGTGATCCTGCTTACTTCCGGGTGAAGGATTTCTGCGAAGAGTTGCAGAAGTGCAGCCGTTGTGACCTTGTTGACTTGCATGCTGTTTGTCTCGATCGAGACTAACTTTCGGTCGACGTTTATTGTCACACTTGTTGCTAGAACTAGCCTGCTGCTGGTGAACATTGTGACTAATTTCCTTCCGTTTGGCTGATCGAGAAGTTCCACTCGTGCTGTTAATCTTAGCAACGACGCGCGATTCCTTGTCACAATTATTCCGACGACGCTTTTTAGCACACTTGGACCTCGTGCAGTTACTCTTATCGTCCCGGGACTTACAGGTTAAACACCCGCCCGAATTTATGAGTGACTTCACTAAATCCGTGAGTAACTCAATCTTCTGTGTGAGCACCGCAAGCGTTGCACTGCTCTCACATGGCGTACCAGAACACGATATTTTTCCGGCTGCTTGGCAACTACATTGTAGCGTGGATTGCCCTCGCAATAGCCTGTGTTCTGAAAGTGATGAATCGTCTGCCAAGTTAGACTGATTCATTTCAGAAGTTGACTTCTTTGAACCGTCGGACGCTGTCACTGATTCTTGATCGTCCATAACTGAACCATAGTTCAAGTTAAACAAGTTCTCTATGGAAGTACACTTCTTCGTAAGGTCGGACGTATTCACAGATTGTTGTTCGTCCCAATGACAGTTGAGCCTGTTGTGCGAATTTGCCACTGTTGTATTTTCACAAAATGAATTATGATGGTTGGGGGTGCAAGGATTATCCAACTCTTCCTTCGACCCTTGTGTAGAAGAATTCAGTAATGGTTTCGTTGGTACTCTAGCATGACTTGCTGATGACTTCCTCTGCTCAAGCGTGGTAATTCTTATGCACGACTAAGACTCGGTATACAGGAATCGGATGTGTTTCTTGTATTAATTCTCTGTCGATCGCTGATTCTCTGAATCATCGGAGCGATACCGTTCAAGTACGTCGTAAGACGTGCTTGACGAAATTTCCCTTCGTCGTAAGAATGGTCCAGCATAGTTACAGCTGTGAAGTCCGTTGGCCTATAATCTTCAGACACCATCTCCGTTGATGGTACGCTGTCTGTATCAGTCCAGTCTTCTTCCCTATCTGGTGATAATGTTACACCTGTTTGTGACGACCTACTAGATTTTAAACTCATTTTACGTAATTACTTAGTTAATACGCGAAGGTGAAGAATATAATAATGTAGAAAGAATTGAGTTTCCAATTACCAGTTTTTCAGTGAGCTGTCAATTTGACTGAATTTAGCGAACCAGAAAAAAAACTACTCTTTCGGTTATTTTATTTCGATTCAATTTTTATCAATTTAAATCATCTAAATCACGAAAAAAAATTTTCTCTGCGTTTGTGTAAGATAATTTAGATAAAATTTCACTGCCTGGCTAAATAAACAAAAATACTTAAATCTCTCTCGATGCTTATTCTCTCTCTCTCTCTCTCTCTCTCTCTCTCTCTCTCTCTCTCTCTCTCTCTGTCTCTCTTACTCTCTCACATGCTACGCCTTTAGTAGCTGTAACTACAGAAGTATTATACAGAATGTTGATTCTGTCCCGGAGAGACGTCGTAACGTGCTCAACGTGCGTTAATTGCACTGGCAACCGTTACAGTATGTATGTATGTATGTATGTATGTATGTATGTATGTTTTTTTTCTTCATTGGGCGGAGGGGTAAAAATACCTTTACGCACGAAGTGTGGGGCTCGCCGATGCTGCACCGTACAATACAGGAATACCCACTAAAAACCAGGTACCTCGGGGAGCGCTGCCATCAGGATATACGTGTTCTGCTAACGCAAAAACCCCCGAGTACCAAAACTGGACTTATTTACATCAATATTCACGAATTTTTTATTTATTGGTAGAGAAATAACGATTGAAATTCGTTAAAAAGTTAAGTCTAATTGACCAGTTTTATCAAATTTAAATGTAAAAAAATAAATTAAAATATTGCTAATATTTCAGTGATGCGTATCTATAATACCACATCAGTATTATTATTAAGTTAAAAATTGTTTTCCCCTTTTTTTTGCATTTAAACGTATGAATGTCTTGTTACGAATATTTGGATTTAAGATTGTAACGTATTTTTATATAAATTTTGGATTGTAACAGACATTTAACAAATTACAAGCAAAAGTTTCGTTTTATCATGAGTTAATGCGTTATATCTATGCATTTATAATGGTTTAACGCTTATTTAAATCGTTAACCACAACTTAGCTAAGTGGCCTAAAACTTAGCTTATTAACCGTTAACGTTTCTACCAGGGAATAAATAAGATTATTCTTATTTAGGAAGCCAACGCCCTGTTACAATGCTGCTATCCTAAGCAGGTCTTGGGCGTTGTCGGACAGATCAAACGGGTGGGTGCCTATCACCACTACACAGCGCGTCCTCAGGTTGCGGATAGAGGAACAGCCCCTGAGAAAGAGGTTAGCAGCGAATAAATTGAATAAGCAGTTGCGGACAGTAGATAGGAACAGGCGTGGGTGTGATGAACCCACACTGTCGAACGCATTCATCTAGAAACACTACGCAAGCACCACAACAAAAAACACATCACATTATCTCTTAACTCTTAACCCATTAAAAAACAGGCAAAACCTGGCAGAGATATCGAGAAACGAACTATGCCATCCTTTGCATAACCAAAAAAAATATCCATGTTTTTTCTTTTGTCGATCACAATTGTTTATAACAAATTACTTAAACAAATAACCCAAAATGTTGTAATTTTGCAAAACTGAATGCGGATATTGATTCTACGGGCAAAAACACGACAAAAACCTATGTATCATTTTTTTGTCAGAGTTTCATTCATTAGATAGGTCGCTTGCGCAATTTTCAAAAAAACGATTTTTACATTTTAGCTCTTTAGTTGAAAACCGCTTAATGAAATCGTTTAAAATTTCAGCAGAAGATAGCTTTTTTTACGGTGAATAACCAAATAAAATTTTGAAGCATTTGACTACATTGTTTTAGAGATATAAGGAATTAAAAAATTTTTAAAAAAATTGAAATTTTGATATCTTACGAACCATAAGAGTTTGAAAGCTGTGCAATGAACTTAGCTAAAACACATAAAATATCTACTTTTTCCCGATATCTCAAGTGCAATAAGAGCTTTTTGCGTCCGTAATCGAGGCACAAAAAACTCATTTTTTTCAGTTTTCGATTTATTATTAAAAAAATAAGTAGTCAAATCACTTGAAATTTTAATGGGATATAGTTTGAGACGTATCCCATCGACATAATTTTTTTCGCCAGGTTATGACGTTTAGTTTCAGGGATATGAATTTTATAAAAAAATCACCTTTTTCATTTTATCTGCCGAACAAAGCGGTCGATCCTGAGGACCAAACAAGGTAAAGTAAGTGATTTTATTCCCTTTCAAATGCATTTTAGCTAAATTGTTTGTAACAATGAGATGATTAAAAAAAAAACGCAAAATAGCGATTTTCAAAAATCAAAAAATGGCCATAAAAAGAAAAATAGTTGAGAAAATGAAAAATAACTGTTTTTCTCGAATTCAGAATCCAAAAATTTATATGCACGTCAAATTTTATTGATATTGACGGAGTAGTTCCAGAAATATTACGGTATACATACACATACACATCCACGCACATCCACACACACACACACACATCCATACTGACATTTTCTAAAAACACTTGATTTGAACTTCTAACACACTAAAAAGTATTTTCTAGAAGTTTTGACAAAACTCAAAATTTTACTATTACAAAGCTTTCTCTAGGAGAAAGCAAAAATCTGAAGATAAATTATGAGTCAAACGGTGTACCAAACACAAGCATACAAGCATTTCAATTCATTTGGCTACGTAATTTTTCAGTAAAAATACGAAAACTGAAAAAAATGAGTTTTCTATGTCCAACTTTTACGAGAGTAAAAAGTTGTATTCATCTACAAATTTGGGAATGGGTAGACTTTTTGAGTGTCTTAGCTTAGTTCTTTGCGCAGCTTTGAAAACCCATTGGTTTTCAAGATATCGATGATTCAATTTTTTTTTTTATTTTTATGATCCCTTATATCTCTAAAACTTAACTGTAAAACGCTTACAAACAAATTTAGTGTTTTACCATAGCAAAATCTAATTACTGTTAAAATTTCAAATGATTTTGTTGATTGGTTCCTGAGTTATTAGCCAGTCTCTAAGCGCAATCTCTAAAAGCCGATTGTGCTTCCTCCTCGAGGAAGCTTTGTAATAGTAAAATTTTTATGAAAGGAAATAAATTATTAAAAAGTACAAATACGGTTATCTCACATATTGTCGATTTTATACGATAAAGTTATATTAAATTTATTAGTAGTTTTAAATAAATGAAAATGCATGCGACAAACTGCATTATACCTCGCACTCATACAAAAATAGTCTGTGCAACTCGTGTGGCGTTGGCACAATGTACTATTATATTTAAAACAGACGTTCTATTTTACTGATATATTGATGGAATCGTTCATCTTGCTATTTACTATAATCTCCTTGATTTCAATTTTATATTTATCACACAACCTAAGTTGTAGTTTTGTTGTAATTTTCTCATTACAAGCATACACGTACATATATTTTCTTATAAGTAACTCGTCAACTATATTCTTATAAACCTCTAAACCATTGTTTGGTTGACGAGTTGCTGTCTATGTTCTTAGCACTGACAATGCTCGCTAACCTATCTATACTGGAACGTTTAAGAGGGTTATATCTTTTCCATTTATATTCCCTGACTCTTCAAACGCATTCGCGAGAATTGTCCTGGGCTCTCCCTACTACATAAACGCCTTACCATCAACAGCTAACACCTATATTATCATTGGGGGTGCCCAGGTCAGCTTTGAATCTTCCGTGCGTAATCTGGGATTGGTGCTTGACTCTAAACTTACGTGGAAGGAGCACGTTACACAAGTGTGTAAGCGTGCTCACTCACTAATGTACAGGCTTTACTTTTTCAGAAAGAGTACCAATCTCAGGTTGCGCAAGCACTTAGTGCAAGCGCTCCTGTTTCCCCTTATTGACTATTGCTCTCTTGTATACTGTGACCTGACGCAGGAACTCGACTTAAAACTACAAAGGCTCGTGAATACAGGAATTCGTTACATCTACGGTGTAAAGAGAGATGAATGCATCTCCCCGTACAGGTGGGAGCTGCAGTGGCTAACCACTACAGGACGCAGGAGGTATTTCACTGCTTGTTTCTTACGAAAGATGTTTAACACAGCCGTACCATCATATGTACTGGCATACTTCGACTTCCGCGTGACACTCCGGCCTGTTAGGGGGGAGGTGACACCTCTGGATATTCCTACCTTCGCGACGGAGACGCTGAGGAACTCGTTTCATATCAGCGCCTCATACCTATGGAACAACCTACCATCACACATTCGTAATACTGCTTCTATCTCAGGTTTCAAGAAACTAGCTAAAGAGCACTTCTTCGAACTCGAAAACACATGAACATCATGTTCACACTCACGCACATGCACACACTCACACACTCTCGCTTTCATTCTCACCTTATCATCACACTACACATCTACCACAACAGACATCTTATAGTATTATTATGCCTGTACTCTTACTACTCCTGCTGTACATAATTGATCGTACAACACATTGTACGTAAAATAAAACCAATTAATCTAATCTCTCTCTCTCTCTCTCTCTCTCTCTCTCTCTCTCTCTCTCTCTCTCTCTCTCTCTCTCTCTCTCTCTCTCTCTCTCTCTCTCTCTCTCTCTCTCTGTCGCATCTATGGTAGTTCTCGGTACCGCTCTCAGCTCGGGAATTATCAAAAACAACGAAAGTTACATTTAGGCCTCGTGACGCCTTGCTGCACGCCATTCTAGGACTAGCACGTCTTGGAACGTTGCTTTTTCTTGCAACGTTAGAAACTTTAGATTCAGTGGTAGTTTTTTGCTATATTACAGTGCACTTAAGGCACGAGTATCGTATACAATTTTATAACATTGCTTGCCTGAATCCACAATCACGCTTATTCGTGCTTTCAGGAAGTTTACCACCAATAATCCCTGCCAAAACTTTAGCTCGCTGATGCGCTCTCTCAGCATGGCTGCCTGCTCTCCGCAGCGCAGAGACTTTTAAACGCGCCTCTACCGACCACACGCACACATCTTTTAGACTCGCCGCGTTGGTGAGCGAGAAACTCACATGTACACGCCGGAAATGCTAGTATGCGTATAGACAGCCTACTTTAGGTTACAATAACTCAGAAACTAAACGTTAAATCATTGCTCACGAGGTCTTAAAAGATTCTTAATATAATCCTTAATAAAACTTTAGTTTTTCAACAAGATCGTAAGAAGCGTTCGGCTGCTGTCAACGAAAATGTACGATACGATCTGAAATTTTAGGTGTGTATGGACAATGCAATTACGAAGTAGTGTGCAAAGTTTCATGAATTTCCTGAGGAAATGATTTTGGTAATGAACCTCCTTAAGCAGTCAGTTTTAGTTTTCTTGTAGTGCGATTAGTGCTTGAGTGTAGCTAGAGCGATACGCACGGTGGAACAATGGATAACTTGAGTCACGGATAGGCTTCACCTAAATGCGGATTTAAGCCACTTGTGCTACACAATTTCTTAGAATTTTATGATACATTGTACGGCCAGGCATGCAACAAATAAATTGTGTTTTAATTTGCAGAAATTTAAGATATTATTTTTGTATATATTCTGTAATTTTTCTCCGGTCTTAATGAATAAATAAATATTTTTTCTAACTGTCAAAAAATCAACGGAGAATGTTGTAGGTGTATAAATCTTATGTGTTTATATTATTCGTTACAAAATGTTTACGATGTTTTTTAATTATATGGCAATTTAAATTAAGGTAATGTTAAAGTCCACAAAAATTTCCTATAATAGTTCGTTAATTTTTATGGTTATTATCGAAATATTCCGAATGTTATTTTTTAATCTTTGAATACAATAATAGACATGATGATGATTAATTAATAATTCGCCTGAAATCTATAGTAGTTTTAATTTTTTTTTAATATTTGCGAGGTCTCAAATCCCATATTTTTATTTCCATTTTTATTTTTAATAACTTTTTTAGTTTCTCTTGTAAATTTTAATCACAATATTACTCTCTTTATCTGTAATTTGTAATTAATAAGATTAAAAGTTGGATTAAACTCAACTGTTAGTAGTGATACCTTAAAATGATCTTGCAAACATACTGTTATTACTTGTTAGAAAAGATATTTTTATACAATTTGTTTTTTAGTATGTAAGAATTTTGTATGTAAGTACTTTAATTTTTTGTGTATCTAAATTTTTATATTTTTTTATTATCTGTATACACCTCAGTCCTGCGATCAGGTAACAATGTTTACCTCTGCAGGTTTTTGGGTATTAGTTATACTTTGTAAAACTTGGTAGTTAGTTATACTTTGTAATACTTTGTAAAATTACTGGTTTTAATAAAATAATAAAAAGAGAGTGTCCGTGGCTCGGTTGGTTAAGACGCACATCTTAGCCGTCCGAAGCACGTTCGCTCATGGGGTCGTGGGTTCGATTCCCGGTGAAGTCACTCGGATTTTTTCTGAGTTACTTTCAACGGGAAAAGTACCCAAGACTCCTGCTGTCTCGAGGCAGGTTTTTCCCCGGAATTTTCCTTCAGTGTAATTCCGGGTTTTCCTTGCCTTACCGTTGTAGAGCTGGTCTAATACGGGACCTTCTCCGGGGAAAGCTACACTGCGAGACGGACCCTCTCGGGGGCAGAGAGTGCTGGCTTAACCAGCAAGGTGTGTGTCTGAAAATATGGTCCTCACCGGAGAAGTCTCTCAGGGTGCAAAAATATAGGTATGGTATATAGTAAGGATATAGTGAGGTAAAAAAGAGATAGGATTGGGCACTACTTCCACACAGAGGTAGTGGAAAGCTTCCGGCAACTGGGCCGAAAGGCTGCGCCGGTAATGAAAATATCAAAAAAACTATTGAAAATCAATCAATAAAAATTTTAGAATTCATAAATTTAAACAATTAAGTTCAGGCTATTCATCTGCCCTACAACATTTAATACACTCACCTTTTGTATTTCTTTTATCCATCTATTTACACCATTTTGCAATTGATTTAAAAAAGTAGAATCTTCAACTTTGCTGCCAAAATCAGAAACTTTTGGTTTTCTACCTTCCTCTGAACACTGTTTAATAATTTGCTGTACTGCTGGGTGTATTGGTAACGAAATTTCTGGAATATCAATATTCTGTTGCAAATGTAACAGCCCCATTTCTAATTCAGCAATTTTTTTTTCAACTGACGGTGCCATCTTGTCTCCATCTCTGTCGATTTTACTTTTTTCCTTTACATAACTTTTAAAATATGGAGCCATAGTTTTACTAATAGCATGTAAAGTTTCATAAGGAGATCCATCAGAAAAAAAAATTAATCGCAATTGAGAATGAATTGTTTTATCGGCTTCGACTGTAGCACTTCTTTTGGTAAAAACTATAGAAACCATTTTAGCACTCGTAAAACAAATTTCATTCGATATGTAGTATAAAATGTTTTCCTTTTCATCATCAGTTTCACCGCTGTCATCTTCTGTAAACATATTTTTAAATTACATAAATTACTATAAAATAAAATATGGAGGTATCCTATTGAGAATTCAAAAATGTTAAAAACGTAATAAAATCTAGTGAAGTATCTTTGATAAAAAATCTACAATGGTAAAATTTTGTCAAGAATAAGTTCTACAACTTTAATGGGGAAAACTGTAATTTCGTGTAATAGATTTCACTGTAACAATGCATCTAATTCATATAAACGAATCTCTAGATCGCATCACATCTTAAAGCAAAATTAACAATAAATAAAGGACAAATTTTCAAAGTTTATAAAAAGTAAATGCTTTGTATATGAGGACGAGTACTGCGAGCCCATCACCTTGCGTGTACCACATTCCGTATATATACAAAAATTTTACGGTCAAAACGATGTTTAGTTGACGCACCCTATCGGTGTGCGAGTATCAGTAGAAGACAGCATTGCCGCAACGATTTTTGTGTGCCAGCCACACGAGTTTTTTAACTGCTTGGATTGTGTGCCCCGTTACCGTCCGTCGAATTTCGCGATTAAAATGTTCCGCGATTTTCGCGAAGTTAGTTTTAGTCAAATTTAATTCATTCTCATCCATGTTTTCTTGGGTAATATACGGTTTTCTGAGCTTTGCTGAAAATCTCTAAAGGAGATACCACCAATTACGCGCACCTTCCTCGAGAGCTGTGATGTTAATTCGTGATCTTCTGAAATTATTGAAAATTATTAGTTATTTGGCGATCAAAATACTGAATTTTTTCCTTTTCTTGTTTATTATCCCACACTTTTTATTATAGAACATGCTCTACTCATTCAAATTAAAAACCCTCAATTCATACCGCAACTTCAAGTGTACAAAGTATCCACGTAAAACTTCAGCCCAAAACAACCACTCGTTCACTTAGAATCTTGCGGACAGTGAAAAAATTCCCAAAACATTGCAAAATGGTTAGGTGAGTGTAACAAATCATTTGCAACGGTAAAAGTAAAGGTAATAATAACAAATATCACTAGCAGACCATAGACTACAGAATCTATATAGCTCTAGAGATATACGCGCCGAGGCAAATATAAAACAACAACATTTAACTAGTCACGCACCAGTTCTTTAAAAAGTCCTATGTGTCAAGGTCCTTTTTTGAACTTTAATTTCACGCATTAAACGGTCGTAAAATTAATTTAAAACGCAACTTTAACAAAGTAAAGTGTTTGCAACTAAAACTTTTATTTCTATCTTTAGTAATAAGTTCATTTAACAAAATAAAACTGTTACGTATGGAATTTCACATCTGTTATTTTAATTACTTCAAGATTTAAACTATAATTAATACTAAACTAGCAATGGTCAATTCTCTCGCTGACACTTGCTCGGTTGTATTTCTATAGTGACTATATTTTAAGAATATTGATTTGTCTCTATCGGTCTTTCCGAGGCAGGTTGTGTGGTGTGAAAGGAAAGAAAAAACTTTAAGACATTTTCTCTTTTCTTCTCAACGTTTCGACAGACAATGCCGCCCTCATCAGGAGACTGATGTGAACAATTTTGTATTCATTAAAAACTTGTTGGTGTATAATAATGTGTTGACTATTTCTTCCGCTATTGACGTCAGTGCCTGGCTTATGTTTGTTTTGTTTTCAGCTGATCTATGAGGTGTGTGTATACTGTATTTAAATTTTGAGCGTCTTCCTTCTTATTAATACCGTTTTCTTGTAGGTGTATGTGTAGCATTTTGGAAACTAGTCTTTTATTTAAATTGGTCTCTCTATCTTTAATGTGGTAGTTTTCAAAATTGAAAGTGTGATTCATATTGTTAATGTGATCGGAGATTACAGTATTTTTCGATTTCGTGTGTTCATTTATACGTACACACACATTCCTTTTTGTTTGGCCTACTTACGTGGCAGAGCAATCATTACATTCAAGTTTATAGACAACGTTGTTTTCTAGATCTGTATCTTTCTTGTCTTTGCCTTTTATAATGATGTTTTTCATTTGGCTATTTATTTTCGGTACAGTTTAGATGTTAAGGGTCTTGAATGCATGACTGGTCTGCTCGTAAAAACCTTGAATATAGGTTAGGCTTACAATATTGTGTTTTTCATTACTGCTAATCTGTTGCCTTGACAATGTGTTTGATGCCAACGTTGATATTTTTTTCGTATATATTTGTTAACGAAGGCGGGTGCATAATGATTTTCATGCAGTAATTTTTTGATGTTTTGAATGTTCTTATTGTGAAATTTCTTGTTGGATAATTTTATCGCTCTATCGACAAGATTGTACACCATGGCGATTTTTTGAGCCATAGGACTATATTTTATTTTTTAATATAAAAAAGTCATGACCGGATGTTGTGAAGCCAAGATAGACGTTGTCTGATTAGCTCATGTAGTGCGGATGCGTCCAAGTCAGGAAGTCTAAACGCCTTTTAGGTTAGGGCGCACGAAGCGCGCTGTTCAAGCTCTAGTATTTATAAAAGTTGGATGAGTCTTATTATTAATATGATCTTTAGTATGTGAATTTTTATTTAAATATAATCCTGCGAAAAATTTGTGATGCTAAGAAAATCCCAGTACTGGCGCGGTTTTGAAATCGATACCGGCCCAGTATCACTTCGCCAGTGTTGGTAAACAAGTTCTGGGTCACAGTTGGGCTAATACTGGCTACATATATATCAAAATTATTGCTGGCTGATCGACTGAACACCGGCAGAATGTCGGCGCACAGATACTGACGTGGTGATATTGGCCCGGTACCAGACCAGTACTGTATCCGTATTTGCACAACATTTAAAAAATGATCAATACTGGCACGACAGCGGGCCGATGTTGGCTTGTAATAATGCTGTGGCCGAGGCCGAACGTTGCGCGATTCGAACGCCAAGATTATTACAGCTACAGCATCTTGAACATGTTCACTTATGGCTTTATAGAAAAACGATGTAGCCAACGACACAGAGCTTTGGATTGATCAGAATTTGCCAAAACCCTTGAATTCACGAACTAAAAGTTTATGTTTTGGACCCCCTTGATGCTCGCCACTGGCTCCGGGGCTCCTTATATACCCGTATCGTTTCCTCTCTTCCATGTTATATGTTTACACGCCATCTACCTGCGTTTAGGTGGACTATCTACATGTTGACTACTAGCACCGCGTAGTCGGTAACTTACCGGCATCGGTTGCTGCTCTCTTATATCCCAGGTGGGGCCTGCCGTTTCAACGTTACGTCGGCGATAAACCCGTTAATAATTTTCATACAATTATTTGGAACTTAAGTTTACGAATAGTTTTAAATAGTCCCTGTCCTTATTACTAGCTACATTGGAATACAAATCTACGATTTGTAAGTAGAACTCGATTCACCTGTGTTATGCATCTCCTATTATTTATGTCTTATTATTACGCTACTAGCAATTATTGTTTATTATTTTTTATTGTGGAACAGGTTTTACAAGAATAAAATATGTGTAAATTACTTTTTTGATTGGGCCAAAAAAGTTTTGAGCATATTTCTCAATTAAATATTTATATACCGTTTTTTTATTAACTTTAGTGTGATTTGATATTAATCAAAAGCCCCTCTAAGCTATATTTTTTCGCAAATTTAAAATTTTTTCGTATATCTACAAATATAACCTCAAAAACTTTGTAATTGTGGCTCGAATGATCATTCTAGAGTAAGTATATTACCAATTGGTAATATACTCACATTAATGTATGTATGTGTGTATGTATATATAGGATATATATAAAAAATATTAAAAATAACAGTAATATCTAAGAAAGTGAGAATACTGTAAATACATGAACTAATTGCTGTTATTACATGAGATCATAATCAACCAATACTTGTACTGTCTCTATTTGGAACAGTAATTATTAATAATAATTAAAGTTTATCGTTCTTTTTTATCTGGCTACAAAATAATTACTCACATTGCCATTATTGATACATCACATTTATTGTTATATAACCTTTTTTAAGTAAACGAAATTATAAATAATAATACAGCGCTTATGTGATTCTAATTATAACGCATTACATAGATATATACTAATAAATAATGAAACTTTTTGTCATATCATCAACGTGACAAAAGAACAACATGAAATTGTGATAATTGAAAATAATGTTTTAAAAGATACTTCCAAAAAAATTTTCCATTTAATAATAAAGTCTTATTTGAATAATTTAATGCAGTCATCGCAAAACCACGGATCTTTTTCATTTAAATCTTTTGGATCAACATCGACGCAAAAGAAGTGAAACCAAATGAGGCATGAATCACGTTGTACTGTATCATTGCCAGCCTCGTTCAGACACAAATCACACAAGTACACATTTCTCCTCTTTCTTTGTTTTATAATTTTGTAACGGGGTTCGATTTCTAGGGATACTCGGCTATACTCGACCGGATCACAATCCCTCAATGCGACGGAGAACTTTCTCAACGCCTGTGATTTACCCGCGTTGCAACGCAGCTCGCTGCGAGAGCTGCTTCGCAACGTCGTGTTTGCACGTGTGCTATCTCTCCGTACTCTCTTGTGCGGAGCCGGCTTCTCAGTTTTGCGTTACAACCGCTCGTTGTAACGCCCGCGGAGGCGGCGGTATTCGCGATGAGGAACAACTCGGGAAAAAGAATCTAGTCCCGATTTAAATAAAATAGCAAAATCATATATTGTGCGGCCAATATTGTCTCTTTACAAATGTGCGCCGAGTCACCTCAATGTCGATTCGGCGTGGAGAGTATCTCCCGAAGCTTACGCGCGCGAACGAGTAGGCCGTTACTTGGTGCCGCTGTACCAAGTCGCAAAGCTGTAGCCGCTGCTATTGCTGACGCGATACAGATGAAAGGGCTTAGCTCTACTTACTCGCTGTCGCCGTTCTCGGTAGGCGCGCACCACCCACTCACACACACTCTGCGCCGATGGTGTCGTTGGCGCGCTCGCAGGAGCCGACGTCCTCTCGTTCAGTCACTGATCGACAGTACATTAAAGATTTTGCCAAAATTGCAAAACCGCTGAATGGCTTATTGAAAAAGAATGCAAATTTTGAGTGGACCGTAAAGTGCGAAGAAAATTTTGAAAAATTAAAGCAGTGTCTCGTGGAAGAACCTATACTATAATTTCCTGACTTCAATAAAGAATTCACTCTGAACACTGATGCATCAGACTAAGCGATCGGAACAGTCTTGAGCCAAGAAAAGGACGGATTCGATCACCCAGTCCAATATCTATCGAGAGCACTGAACAAAGCTGAAAGGAATTATTCCACAACGGAAACGGAATGCCTAGCGGTACTGTATGCTCTACATCAGTTTAGACCATACTTATTGTGCCGTAAATTTACACTGGTGTCCGACCATGAACCTTTAAATTGGATGCATAGCAGAAAAGACCCTGGACAAAGGCTCATGAGGTGGATGTTCAGGTTCACGGGTTACGAATACACATTTAAATACAAACCTGGAAAATTAAATAAGAATGCTGATGCTTTATCAAGAAATCCTCCAGAAATGACTGAAAAGGAAATTAACGAAAATTTGCCAAGAATCAAAGTAATGGTAATTGACGAGAAAACAAAGGAAGATCAAAATAAAACTAAAGCCGCAGAAGACCGGTTTTCGCAGCAGAGCTCAATCAGCATCCGAAAAGACCACTGCACCCCGACCCAGAGGCAGACCCATAGGGGCTAAAACAAATAAAGAACCACGTAAACTAGATCATAGCATGATAGCACAGAGAACGAGAGAGAAACGCACACAGATACCAAGTCCAGTAGGACAATATATTAAACAAGGAAGTACAACCAAAACATTCAAAACCATCGGTCCAAAGAAACCCGTACAAGCAGAAGCGTCAACCAATGTTGAAGAATCAACAACAGAAATGACCTCTGTCAAGACCAGAGAGTTGCCAGAAAGTTCATCCAACATAGATTCAGACACTTCTATGACAGTGAACCCGACAAGAAAGTCATGGCTATCGTCCACAGCCAACGAAGATAGCGACTTAGATAAACCACCATTGTCAGATCCCAGATACAGTGGATTACGAGTGGAAGACCCAGAAACATCAGAGGATGAAAAGCAAGAAATACCAGAAGATGAGACATTCTCTTCAGAGGACAACCAAGACAAGACTATAAGTAATATAGCCATTGAGTTGAGCGCAGTAGAAGGATCTCAAACTGAAGAAACCACTGATGAAGACTCTATAGAAAACCTGTCCATAAAAACCACTCTGACAAAACAAGAAGTGGAAGAGGATAGTAGAAAATTTGAAGAGAGTTTGAGAAGATATGAAGTGGATAAAAGAATGGATACCAGCGAATCAGGGACTGAAATAGCCATACAGTTAAAATTACCCTCACATTTTTCAGACGATGATAATGTACCAGACGACGTGCGTGAATCCCTGTACCTGTCGGATCCAAGATTCGAAAATGAGACTGACGTGGACAACGTGTGGAGAAAAGGTGTTGAAAATCTAATAAAACGAGCACGAGAAAAGTTACAAGAGACACCAGGCCAAGAAAATACGGGAGATGAATCAGATGTCGACAGTGTCACACAAATTATACCACCACCAATAAGAAAAACCTTATCTGTCACGCCTACTATAACAAGCGATAGTCCCACAGCCAACAGTACACCCCGAAACAAACTCATGAACAAAAGAAAACTAGGAGTGCTGAGCGAGATAGAAACCGAAGAAGGGTCAATCATAGACATAAGGTTTTCTAAACCACCGGAACCAACAATGCCATTCCTTATACCTACACCACCGGACTTGGAACCACTAAATAAAAGTCGTAGTTCCCACCAACACCATGAGGAATCTGACAGTGCTTTAACCCATATAACAGCAAGAATGATACGAGCTCCTCACAACATAATTACTGTAAGAGAATGTCTCACACACAAGAGGTACAATCTTGTGCATTTCTTACCAGCCGATTGTGACAACACGTGGTCCGTCACCAGACTGCTAGTAGAAATAGGAGCAATTGATCTAATGAAAATAAAGAACCAGAAACCAAAGTCAGGACAAGTGCAAGTTACTCCTATTAAGAAGCATCACATATTTACCATGATAGTGAAAGACAAATACTTCAATACCAACCAAATACCGAATCTGTATGAAGCACTCATAAACCTAAAACAAATATTCGTAGAGAAAGGCATCAAAAGCTTTCGAGTGGCCAGAAAAGGAGATATCTTGGACCAATTAGGATCTCCCACCATCATAGAAATGCTCTATGAACACTTTCACAGAAGTGGGATAAGAGTGACCATGTGTTATGGCAAAGCAAAAGTACCACCTGAAAAGCACAGAAAAGAGATAATCAGCCACCTCCATGATAGTCTAACGGGAGGTCATAAAGGAATTAATCAAACTTATCAAAAGATAAGAGAACGGTGCTATTGGCCCGGAATGAGGAACGACATTCAGGACTACATTAGGCGGTGTGCGAATTGTCAAGAACAGAAAATAGAACGAGTTAAGACAAGAGAACCAATGAGAAACTAGAAAAACTTAAAATGACACCAAGAGGAAATTGCCATTTGTTAACGATGCAGTGCAATCTAACAAAGTACCTTACAGCAATACCTATCAAAAATCTGCACGCAACCATGATTGCAGATCCATTGGCGAAATATCTCATTTGTCAATTCGGAGCCCCGAGAGGAATACTCTCAGACAGAGGAACCAGTTTTTTGTCGAATATAGTTGAATCTCTACTAAAGTTATTTAAAATAAACCACATAACAACCTCGGGATATAGACCTCAAACAAATGGGTCACTAGAAAGAAGTCACGCTCCGCTCATAGAATTCATCAGAATATATTCTGAGAAATATAATGATTGGGATCACCTAACACCATTTGCAACCTTCACATATAATACTAGCATACACGCGGCAACCAATTTTACCCCTTTCGAACTGGTTTATGGGAGGGTAGCGCGTTTTCCCTTAAGAATATCATCTGACGAAAAATTAAGAACCTATAATGTTTACATGCGAGTTCTAGTACTAAGGTTAAAGGAGATGAAACTTTTAGCAAGCGAAATCTAAATAGCTAACAAAGTCAAAACAAAAGCGAGGTATGCCAAAAAGGTTAGAGCGTTTAAGGGCAAAGTGGGCGGATAAGCTAGGTTAATTAATGAACCCCGAGTCAGTAAATTTGATGCACACAGAAACAAACCCTTGAAAATCATTGAATTCGTTGGCAGGAAAAACATAATTTTAGAATATCCTAATGGCAAAAGAATTCGAAAGCACATTGATAAATTAAAACATGTAGAGGACGACTCTGATACCAATTCTGATTAATTAATCGCAATAAGTGTAAATAAATTGTAAATAATATATATATATATATATTTATATAACTAAATTTTATGAACCCCCACTAACTCACATCTAAATTTGCAGGATGAATAAATTAAATAAATTTTTGATCATAATTCTTAATATGATAACAATGGTCCGAAGTCAATCCCGATATCAAATGGACCAATTGAACCCTAACCCCGGCATCTACTTGGAAAGAGTGGACGTCATGAGGACAAAGAGCAAACTGGAAGATTCAAATCTACATCGACGTAGGTGAATTCATGCAGATACATGCACCATTGGAGGCCGTCCACAATAGCTGTTTGACGCGAATCGAAGAGACCAAATGCAAACATGCATTAGGACTAGATCTCATGAAGTTGAAGGACCAAACCTTGAAAGAAGTGCAAAAGCAAATAAACGAAACCATTAAAACAATGGCACACCAATCGTATCCAACAGTGAGAAACCCCAGAAGCATTCGAGTGAAAAGAATAGCACCCCTAGGAATAATAGTCTCAATAAGCAAGAGTTTATTCGGTCTAGTCACCACTGACGACGTAGACGACATCAACAAGAACATAGACACGTTATTTCGGGACCAAACGAAAATCGTGCATATAATGGACCAAAATGCGCACATAGTCTCAGCGCAATTTGTAGAACTATATAATATAACCAAACACCACCAGAAAGTGCTCTAGGGATTCGAAGCAAGCTTAACCAAAACAGTAAACAAAATGTTAAAAGAAGACGATGAACAAAAACATCTATTAGAAATAACCGTATAATACCGTGTTTTAATATTTGGCAGTAAATTATAATCAAGAAAAATACGTTAAATTCAATGCAGAACTCACAATCACATGTACCAAAACGCATTATGCCCTCATATGCCCAATACTTGGTCCACTTGAGAGCACACCGACATCAAAGGACTGTGAAGTAACAATGCTATTGAACACGGCAGCATTAAAAACTTGTGACATAAGATATGGAACCAGTGCAAAAACATTGAACCTCGTACAACAACACCCTCTAATTAGCATAGAATGTGCTTAGAAAATTAAAACCTAACTCACATCTTTTACCGGAAGACGCAGTTTATCTCCGCACATATGGACGTAGTCAACTCGCACACCAAATTGAAAATGCACAGCATGTGGGTAAGCACCGTTTTTAGGTCAAACCCACGAACGAAAATCTTTTGACCGAAAATCTTTTGAACGAAAATCTTCTGATTTAATGACAATTAATTAATGACATCTTTTTCGAAATATAACTAAATATTTAATAAACGATTGAATCTTCTCAAAACGATTCTTTTTGGAATAAAACAAAATCTCCCGCTCGTTAAATAGAGCAGCCTCAAAAACCCCACACAAACAAATGAAAAGATAAATGATGACCTGCATTTCTGCAGGACTGATATCTTTCCTAAACACAAATTGCTACATGCAAACAACAAAGTTTAACCCACACTACCCAATCCCTATAACCAAATTTCCACAAACAACCAACTAAAACCAAATAATAATTAAAAGAAATCAACATTATCAAACCCCATAATAATAAATGGACGAAAACTAGGAACCCCTAAAAATAAATAAATTGCATGACCAAATATGCTACATCATACCATACAATCATACCTTTTGTCTTTCATTTTCTCTATGTTATAGGAAAATGGGTCAAAACAAAATCGACGTCTTGGACATCACGGACATGGGAGGTACCAAGGTCCACATAAAGTTCAAGGGTAGAGAAGACAGCGCCATGAAAAACTTCATGACACATGGACCACGATATGCAAACGAAGAAAATAAAGACAAGGCAATCAAAGCATACACCAAACCCAAGTCACGAGCATAATGGAGAAGATGGGATACGTAGAAGGCAAAGGGTTAGGCAAAAATCTGCAAGGTAGAACGGAACCAGTAAAAGCCATACCTAATGAATACAAACAGGACCTAGGTGCAACAGCCCTAGATTATTATCAGGACCACCAAGACACTGGATTCATCACTGAACAAAAGCAAGTACTACCAGCAATCTTGGAAGAACCAGGAGAAGTAATGAAAGTACACAAAACAAGTGAAAAATCTACAGGGTGAGTCATTTTAATCTTTAATCTCAATTATCTCGTTGGCAAAGCATGCCAGCGAAAAAAGTTTCGGGTAAAAGTTTTAGGATTTTTCCCTGGCTATCTGATGATGACCTTGACAATGTCATTGAGCATGACCTTCAAGATCATTTGAAGGTCAAGTCGATTTTTTCAAATAGAAACCCCTACTTTTGGCACCAGAAATAGAAAGAGCGGGGAATTTTACGTTCGAACATGTGATTTTGGAAACAAATCATCTTTTGTGCGGAAATTACCTTTGACATCAGCCGAACCCAGGATGCACCATCGAGGAGGTTGTCAAAAGGATTTAGCATCCCATTTTTGTTTTTTGTTTTATTTTTTTTTATTTTATTTTTATATTATCTCGAGTTGTTGGCCGTTGAGCATAAACAACATTCTTAAGATATCCCCATAAGTAAAAATCGGGAGGGGTTAAATCAGGTGAACGAGGGGGCCAGGCAACTGGGCCACCTCGCCCAATCCACCTGCCATTGTAGCGGGTGTTTAAATAATCACGAACAATGCGTGCATAATGTGGTGGTGCTCCATCTAATTGGATCCACATTCTTAGCCTTGTGGCTAGGTCTACATTTTCTAGTAATTCAGGTAAAATATCTCGAAGTAATCACAAAAAGTTTACCGCATTCACGTTCTCTTCAAAGAAATAAGGACCAATCAAATAGGCATTGATGATTCCACACCAGACCATAACACTCCAGCGGTGTTGATTGTCTACGGGCCTGAACCAATGAGGATTTTCATCTGACCAATAATGGCAATTATGTCTATTCAATTCTCCAGTGTTTCTGAATGTTGATTCATCTAAAAAAAGAACGTGCCTGAAAAAGTCTTGATCTTGTTGAATCATTCGTATTGCCCATCGACAAAAACGTACTCGCAAAATCATATCATTTGGAGTTAACTGTTGTGTTAATGTTATGTGATAAGGATGATATCTTCTCGCTCTCAATATTCGGGATGCTGTTGATTGAGGTATACCTATTTCTCTTTCTATTTGTCGAGTACTAATGTGAGGATCAAGATGAATAATCGCTAGAATGGTAATAACACGAGGATCGTTTTCGTCGTATTCATGATGACGGCGTTGACGAACAAAAGCTCCATTTCGAGCTTTCTGAGTTAAGGTTTGAATAGTAACATTACTTGGGTGTCTCCTATTGGGATAGCGTTCAGCATAAAGTCTGGCAGCTGCTGCATAATTATTTCGACTTTCTCCCAAAATCATGATCATATCAACGATTTCGTTGGGACCATAATCAGCCATGATCAAAATCAAAATAATTTGTTACAGACCAGTAAACAGGGAAACAGATTTTTTTCAATAATAATTATCGATTTACAAGAAGTAAAAAACACGATTAAGCTTTTCTGCACTAATTTGCTATCTACATAACTGTTAAGAGTAGTTCACTCTCAAAAATTGACACTAATACAAAATAATGGAATGACTTAACTACATCAAGAATTTTGAAAATTGACACTAATACAAAATAATGGAATAACTTTGAAAATTTTTGAAAACTGAAAAAATTACGAAAATTTTAGAAAATATTGAAAATTTCTGGAAATATTAAAAACTTTGTCATTTTTGAACGCATGTCACTCTCTTTTCATTTATGGGGCTAAAAGTAGGGGTTTCCATTTCAAAAAATCAACTTGACCTTGAAATGCCCTTGAAGATCCTGTTTAACGACAGGGCCAAGATGACCATTCGTCAGCCGGGAGAAAACTGAAAACTTTTGTGGGTAACATTTTCTCCTTGAATGCATTCGAGTTCAGCTAACCAGTTGTACTGTTATCGGCATGACCAATGACCTTGACCATTGAATTCAAGGTCAAGGCAAGGTCATATTCAAACGTAAAATTTCCCGCTCTTTCCATTTCTGGTGCCGAAAGTAGGGGTTACTATTTGAAAAAATCGACTTGACCTTCAAATGACCTTGAAGGTCACGCTCAATGACATTGTCAAGGTCATCATCAGATAGCCAGGGAAAAATCCTAAAACTTTTACCCGAAACTTTTTTCGCTGGCATGCTTTGCCAACGAGATAATTGAGATTAAAGATTAAAATGACTCACCCTGTATATCCCGAATTCCAAGTATATTTGAAATTGGGTATCCTTACCGATTTTTTGTATTGTTTTACCTTGTATAATTTCTAGTAATAGGAACATTGTCAAATAACTAAAATCTACAAAAAGTTATTGAAAGTAGGCAAAAAAATTGCAGTAATTACACTTCAAAAAATAGGGTTTTCTTGAAAAATTACATATTTCTAGTAATTCTTAGAGGTTATAAAACCATCTTTGTACTTCTTGTATATTTTTCCGTTAATCTATAGATTTTTAGCAACAACCTCGAGAAAGATTCATTAAAATAGCTTACAAAAGTTATAATCAAAAATACAATTATCCTGAACAAATACTAGTAATTTAAATGAAAGCTGAAATAATACTACGTATTTCTAGTAATTCTTAGAGGTTATAAAATCATCTTTAAACTTTCTGCATATTTTTCCTTTAATCTATAGATATTTAGCTACAAGCTCGAGCAAGATTCATCAAAATAGCTTGTTCCTATCACAAGTTCTACGATTTTGGCACAGAATTTATCGATTCCCCTTACTGTGCGGCGTTTCGACTAATTATTTAAATAATTTCCATAACACTCTAGGAGACGACGTTGATACTGCCCACCCTAAGCACAAGGTACTTTGGAGAGCGTTGACATCGCGGTATTCGTGTTCAGCGACCTCAAAAACTCCGGAGTAACGAGTTTCGACAAATCATGTTACTGATTCCCTGCGAAACTCTAGGAGACGACGTTGATACTGCCCACCCTAGGCACCAGGTACCTCGGAGACCATAGCTGTCGCGATATTTGTGTTCAGCGACCCCAAAAACTCCCGAGTAGCAGAACTGGATTAATTTCCTTTAATATTTACCAAGTTGTTAATTATTCATTGTCTTTTTGCAATGCACTCTAAAATGCATATTTTTAATGCACAAATGTATTTTTATATAAATAATTTATGACTATAGGTCACAAAGTTTGTGGACGCTCTCACGAATCGAATGCAAAAAACCGCATTAAGATCCAACTTACTGTTTAAAAAATAAGTTAAGTCGTTTTTGAGTGCTTTATTTCCTCGACGGCAAATATAGGTTATGGTTTCACGGGATTTATTTTTTACGTAAATAGGAAGAAAATTATTATTCCTACAGTTTTAAACAATCCTTTAAATCGTTAATTATTATTATGACATATTTAAATCCATTTAAAAGGAATAAAAAGCCTTATATTTATTACTTTTATTTGTTCTCGATATTCTACCGAGAACGACGTGCAAAATTCATGTGACAGTATAGGGTTTTCAAGTTGATCAACCAGACAGAATCTACTGATAATGTTCATTTCTAGACGAATTCTGCTAGAAAACCCGGCAACGTTCCTACCAGAGATGGTCCCGTAAAATTTGTAACTTTTAGGAATTTTAAAAGTATAAATTACAACTTTTCCTAAAGTTTAGAAACTTATTTTTAAACTTTCAACGTGTTCCCGTGAAATTTTAAACTTTCAGAAAGTTTGAAATTGCAAATTTGAACTTTTCCATACTTTTGAAACAGTCTCATTAAATTTTATACTTTTGGAAAGTTTAAAATTGTCAATTTAAACTTTTTCGGAAGTTTAGATTTTCTTCTTTGCACTTTTAAAATATTTTCATGCGATTCTAAAGTACAAAGTCATCAATGTAAACTTTCTTAAAGTACAAATCTACCCTGGTAGCAGCGTTTCCGAGAAATTACCTGAAAGCTACCAAAATTTTTCAAATCTATCAGGTTTCTAGAGTAGAATCTAGATGAAAACCCCGATGACTCAGACATGATTTCTGGAAGAAATCTCGGTAGAATTTTTTCTCCACTATGATTTGTTTATAAAACCTTACTTTTCACACCAATGATCCTGCTCTGCATTGACATTGTTTGAAAATATTCATAAATTGATGAATATATATATACCGTATAAATTCATCTACAATGTTTTTTGAAAGGGAAACATGATTTTTAAGGTGCACATTAATAGTGAAACACTAACTCTACACATGCATGCTCTCATAAATGACAGTATGTACAGCATTGTGTACTGACTGACTTTATAGCACTGCGTGACCTAAGTCCGCGTTTAAGTCACGCCTATCCGTGATCTAAACAGTCCTTTCGCTGTGCTCGGGCGCTATCTACACGCCGTGTAATAATTGGCTGTTAAGTCACATGTATCGTAATATACTATTGTATTATTTAAGTACAATTATTGTGTAAAAAGTGTCATCGATGCACTCAAAATCACCAATGATCAGGTTTGCACAGGTATTTCAATCTCATCAGTATGCGAGCGCAGTCACTGGCAACCACCAAATCTCTCCTAATCATGCTAAATCCATGATATCGAAGTTTGATGTCTGTTCTTATGCATTAAGACTTGTTCAATTATTTAGAAACAGACTGCTATATCAGTTTTTACTCATCGACTAATTCTTATCAACTAATTCTGGATTTCATTTCTACCAGGTTGCTAGGGAACGGGCCAGAACTTATCGACCATTTGCTACTAGGGTAAGGAGTTATTTTATTCCTAAAGTATAAACTGATTTATTTATACTTCCTAACGTCAATTTTTCTACTTTGGGGTTTAGAGTGTACACCTGAGTATTTATACCTGCAAGTTCTAACTCTTGCTGGATCTCAAAAAGTAGTCATCGAGCTCTCCAGACGTAAGCCTATGTCATTTGTCGAAATAAATAAAATTTGTCAACTGTGCTGGATAAGATATGGGTTTGCTGTTCTGAGAGTTAGTAAAGAAATATGCGAATGCAACGAAGAGAGCATTTCATATTACCACTTTATAATGGTAGTTTATGTCCAGAAAGGTGGAAAATGCAGTACAATATAGCAAAGCTGCCAGTGCTTCAGTCAACACCGAGAATTCAATGCTGTTCTCTTCCTACGTATACCACCCACAAAATACCAGCTAAAAAGCAGCTTGAATTTTTGACGAGATTAAAGCACACTTCTAAACGATTTGAAGAAAGACCTAATACATTAAAGCGGATAGAATCAGCACGGCGAGAGAATAAATCTGTGAAAGTGATATTGGATGATGATTTATCACTTCTTTCTAATTTATCTATTGCTGATGAAGAGAACGACAATAATAAGAATGATGAACATAGCATTCTTCTACCAACACCACTGAAAATAAGAGGAAGACCATCAAACATAACATAAAGCCATACCAAAGTCAGAAAAGATAATACATGAAACTCCTACTAAATCTATAATGAACAATATAAAAATACACAAATGAATCTATGAAAAGAGATGAAAAACATAGACATAAGATAGACTGCGTGTGAAGGTTAACAAAAGTGGTCCCCATTACCTGTGTGTAAAGATACCATACTTTATATCCAATGCTTGGTATATGGGATAGAATGTATTCTGTCTTTCTCTCACTGGGTGCCACTCTTGCTAGCCTACACACGCAATCTATCCCTCTTATGTCTATGATGGAAAAGATGCTTCTATGTAAAACATTTCAAATTTCGCGCTCATCGCCGTCAAAGCTTTCAAAGCTTATGCTGCATATGCTAGTTTTGAAATTAAAATATATAAATATGTTATAATTAGAATTACATAAGCGCTGTATTATTATTCATAATTTTGTTTGCTTAAAAAAGATTATATAATAATAAATGTGATGTATGTGAGTATATTACCAATTGGTAATATACTCACTGTAGAATGATCATTCGAGCCACAATTACAAAGTTTTTGAGGTTATATTTGTAGATACACAAAAAATTTGTAAAATCGTGAAAAAATATAGCTTAGAGGTGCATTTTTGCATACGCTAATAACCCAGCTTCGCGTACACTTCTAAGGCTAGTCTACAATTCGTGTACGCTAATTATGCAGCCTTGTACATGATTCTGAGACCAGGCTACAATTAGCGTACCCTATTTACCAGCTGCGCGTACGTATCACACCAACTGATAACTTTCCACGCGCCGTTTTTCCAGCTTTCCATACACTAGTTGTGTACGCTTCTAAGGCTCCCTAGACAGACTCTCACTACAATGTACAATGTAAATACACGAGTAAGTGTATCTAGGAAGTGCTTTATTTGTAGCAAGAGTAGTAATTCTCCTACGTTGACTCGATCCCTCGGTGGATATTTGAAAATAGAATGATGTTGGCTTTATCAGTCATCTTGAAGCAATTTGTATGTGAGGAAGGAGAAAAACCTTGGGTTCTTTTTCCTTCCTCACGCACAAATTGCTTAGGCAAGGCTGATAGAGCCAACATCATTCTATTTTTAAAAATAGTTGATTCAATGATAGAATATTTTTAAGCCTGATTTGAGCAAGTAATGAAAAAATTATCCTTATAATTTTTCCATATTTAAGTTTCCAAAATATTATTATTAGAAAAGAGGCTATGAGAAACATTAAGATAAATACTTGAGAAAAATCAATTCTATTAATTGTCAGATATGAATCAACAAACAAATGCCAGTGTAGTATTTTGATTATTAGGCAAATCAAAAATTATATGATATTGTTAATACAGCAATTATAAAATAAATCAGATAATATAATTGAAAAGTATTTTTTTTACAATTACCCTTATTTGAAATCCTCTGTATATGAAGTGCCCAAACTTGTGGATCACTCAAAAATTTGCGAACATATTCTTGATTGTTTTTATCTTCCAAAGCAATGTTGAATGCGCAAGGCACTGCATCTTCATCAGGATGCAGAACACAGACAGCTTTTCGTAAATAATTAGAAAATGTTGAAAAATCAACAATGCTAGAGTTTTGAGTTTCAGTAGCTGAGTCAACCACACTATCTAAGGAATCTCCCATCATAATATACTGAGTAACTAATGAATGTAAGCAAAACAACTACTTTTAAAACATTATCTTCAATTAAAAATCATGTGCATTAAAATTATTACTGAATCTTATATACATTTTGAAGAGGAAATCATTAAAGGTTACAAAACGTTTATTTATTTTTTAGTATTTGTCAAAGATAAATGGACTTTAAAGTCCAACCTTTTGGAATGTGTAGTTGCGTATTTGCTAATTTCCTGATTCCTGATTTTATTTAATATATTTAATTATTTGATATTTGAAAAGTGCCCACGAGGCACGAACTATACGGAAAAAAAGACTAAATCACTAGATGCAGGCATTTGCCGTGAGGTGTCACGTCCTTCCCCGCGATCTATGTCTAGAAATATAAGTTTGTTCGTTTCGTCTTCAGAACTTAAGAGGCTGTAGTCGCTAATGTAAAGTGAGTGTAGACTGCCCTGCTAAAAAAAGTTAATAGAAGTTGATAAAAATCAATAAGATTTTTTATCGACTTCAAATCTAACTTTTATTATTTTATTTTTATTTATATGAAAAAATTCAATAGAAATCGATGGAAGTTTAAGAAGATTGAGTCTATAGCTTTTAATTGTGATCGATGACGTCGCGTTTTATCAAGTTCTAATGCATAAAATGGTATTAAAAGTTAGACTTAAACTACTATTAACTTTTTTTTAGCAGGGTGTAGGAGCGATCTTTACTGATATAGTGACCTATGACCTCGCTCCGTAGTTCTTATTATTTACTTTCAATATTCACTGTGGTGCTATTCAACCCTACTGAAAAAAATCAGATGACAATCAGCTGATAATCGTGCCAAAACGTCAGCTGATTATCAGGTGATTTCGGCTCAGTATTTTTAATAAAGCTGATAGTTATAAATATGCGTTTATGTGAGATAAAATGTTGATGATAATCAGGTGATAATAAGGTGATAATCATTAAAAATTTGTAACCTTTAATATATTTATTATAAGTTGTTTAAAATAAGTAAAATTTATAAATTTCAAATAATGAGGGCCAGTACTGGTGTTACCATCAGGATGATAACACGAAAACTGGCTGTGAGCTCCAAAATTTTTATTTTTTAACAATTAAAAAAAATTTGTTTAAATTAAATTATTTGAGATCATATGACTGAAATTCGTACTGAGATCTACATGAGATCTATATGAGATCTATATGAGATCTCACGTAGATCTCATATACTTCACATATAAATCTCATATAGATCTCAGTACGAATTTCAGTCATATGAGATCTATATGAGATCTACATGAGATCTACATGAGATCTACATGAGATCTACATGAGATCTACATTTATTCATATAAAAAAAGGAGCTTACAAAACTCAATAAGATCTACATGAGATCTCATATAATATTTTCACTCGGGTGGAGTCTGGCAATCTTAAGAATAGCAGATTTAAGAGACCGGGAGATTTTAATTGAAAATCGGAAGCCTACTAAATTCATTATTATTAATGTACCCTATTGCAAAATCTCACGTGAGATCTTACATAAGATCTCACCTGAGATCTCATGCCAAAATCTCATCTGTAATTTTGGTCTGGAAGCTGCTGGATCCTCTTATTTAATAAAAAATAAGGTTTTTAATATTGGAAGTCGCCTATAAGGAGGTGCTCCTACTCAGAAGAGTTCAAAAAACTAGGTTTCGAAGCATTTATGATGTTTTTTCGATTTTTAAAAGTTTCTCATCTGAGATCTCACCTTAGATGTCACCTGAATGTCACCTGAATCGAGAATATACAGGATTTACCATGTATGTTACGTTATGAGAGCATAAGGTAAATGATGAATTAGCCAAGTGGTTAAGTCGCAAGCCTATCAACTCAAAGATCCTGGGTTCGAGCCCAGCTCTCGGCGAATTTTTTAACGATTATTTTGAGCTGGATTTTTAGCTGGAAAATCCACCTGGATTTTGTCACAATCTAGTGGATATCCAACTAGAAATCCGGGTGGATTATCCAGCTGGAATCCATGTCAATCCATGTAGATATCCATCCGATTATTTTCAACAGGGAAGAGTATTGTATAAAATTTTATAGCACAGACTGCTAAAGTCCGCAAGTCTCGCCTATTCGTGACTTAACAGCGGATTTTAGCCACACTGTGCTATAAACATCCATAATAATTGATAGGCATAGGGCAGATACGCCCAGTATGGATACCCTTAGCTATTTCGGGCATCACTTTTAATTGACACGATAATACAACATTTCTATGTGTTTTCTAGTCTATTTTTTATAAGGAAAAAAAATTGGAGCAAGTCGAACTCGTCATTTAAAAAAAAAGTTATTTGCATAAATGTAAAACGTTGATTTTACGAGTATGCAAAAAGTTTCCCCCAGTATGCATTACTTTAGCTCATTGGCTGTAAAATTCTATTCGATACTCGTGACCTTAGTAGCACTTTTTTGCACGGCGTGAGGTCCTAATTACAGAAGTGTTACTTAGGCCACATGTATTGTAATGTTATACTATCCCTGCTGGAAAAAGTGAATAGAAATCGATTAAAGTCGATTAGAATTTACCATTTAAGTCGATAAGATTTTAATTAACTTGAATAGTGAATCTTAATTTCACTTTTTGCATTATAACTTGATAAAACGTGATAAAATACCATAAAAAACGATAGAAGTCGATAAAACTCAATACGAAAAATTACAGTTGAAATCTATAGATCATGATCTTCTTGAAATTCTATCAATTTCAATTGTAATTTTTCATATTAAGTTATATACTCTTTTTATAAAAGTAAATATTTTCTAAATTGTTAAGGATCTCGCGTTATCCATACTGGAGAATGCTCGTATTATTCATGCTGGGGAGAATGTAATTAAAAATGCTTTAGCTCGCGTTTCGCGTATAGAGATAGTTGAGAGTTTTACCACGTTCAAATCGACTCGGGAAGCCTTAAGTCTGCATAAATCTTATTCTATAGTCATAAGCGTACGTAGGAAGAAAAGGGAGAGCCTTGTAAAATAACTTTCCACGCTCTTAAAATCAACAGTTTACTTATTTCTCCTATGCCATATTCCGAAGTATATCTAATAGACCACAGATATGTGCAAATCCACGGAAAACCGGTCACTTTTTGGGGTCTAAACGAACAAAATTCAGATTCGAGGGCAGACCTACCGAGCGAACTTTTTTGGGTTCCTTAGGCCATCCAGAACACGAAAAACCTTGCATTCCTAAAATTTAGAAATACGTATTTTTTTGCCGGTCAGTTTAAATTCTCTTATGCAAATATAACATGGAAAAAATGAACGAAAACTAGCCATTGCTCAACTGTACGTACTTAATGTCCGAGATTACAAACGGAAAAAACATACTCATAGGACCAAAGTATGAGAAAAGATCTGTACTTTGAGCCCCGTTGGGTTAAAAATAGTTGCTTGGATAAAAAGTTGTCTACATTTAAAAACAGCAAAAAATCATAAATATTTCGATATTTTACGAAAATCAGCGATTTTTCCCATCTCTAAAATCCTTATAACTTTTTATCTGAGCGTTCAATTTTAACCATCTGACCCTCAAATCAAAGCTCTTTTCTTCTACTTTCCCTTTCAATTTAGATTAACATTTTAATGGTTTCATCAGCTATATATATGGCAATGAAGAAAAGTCAAAAAACAGTCATAATTGATAGGCAATAATTTTTTCTACTTTCAAGCATAGACAACTTTTTCCCTGAACAACCATTTTTAACCCACTAGCGCTCAAATTCAAGCTCTTTTTCATAACTTGGGTTTGGCCCAAGCTCGACTTGGGTTTGACCCAACCTCGACTTGGGTTTTCCGGGAACTGGCACATCTCTAAATAGGAGAACTCAGTAAGACGTGTAAAGAAATTAGACGCTCTTTAAATATATCTGGGAATAGTTTGAAAATAAAAATTAAGAGAGATTACAAATTAACAAAATAAATACTACTAAACATTTGGTTAGACAACTTACACACTGAATTCTTCTTGATACCCACTATTGATAATTCATAATGCTAGGGTCCTTTGCAACCTTGTTTGTTTTCTTTTATTTTCATTTAATTGACTTAATCAAATCCTTAGGAGTATCAAGGCACCTTAATGAATTACAGTAATTTGATATCAATTTTACTAAGGTCATCAAATACGGATCCAGTCCATTATCCATTGCTTCACTCTTGTAATAAAAAAAAATAAATAAATAAACCACATTGTTAAGTGACGAAGTTTCTGGATTAATATATCAGATTTAATAAAATAAACCCGCGTGAAAATATTATATGAGATCTCATATGAGATCTCATATGACTGAAATTCGTACTGAGATCTATATGAGATCTATTTGAGATCTATATGAGATCATATATGAGATCTCATATATGAGATCTCACCCTGCCGGAAAAGGTCGATAGAAGTCGATTAGATCACTTATCGACTTGAATAGTGAATCTTAATTCCACTTTTTGCATTAGAACTTGATAAAACGTGATAAAATACGATAAAAATCAATATAAGTTGATAAAACTTAATATGAAAAATTACAATAGAAATTGATAGAATTTCAAGAAGATCATGGTCTATAGATTTCAATTGTAATTTTTCATATTGAGTTTTATCGACTTCTATCGTTTTTTATCGTATTTTATCACGTTTTATCAAGTTATAATGCAAAAAGTGAAATTAAGATTCACTATTCAAGTTAATTAAAATCTTATCGACTTAAATGGTAAATTCTAATCGACTTTAATCGATTTCTATTCACTTTTTCCAGCAGGGATACGTAGATCTCATATACATCTCATATACATCTCATATAAATCTCATATAGATCTCAGTACGTATTTTCAGTCATATGAGATCTATATGAGAATCTGTTCGAATCTTTCTACCCATTTCTGTCAATTAAACTCAGTGCACAACCTGAAATTTTTAGTATACATCTTATTTCGCTATCTTTTGACTCCTTGCGCTTAGCGCTTTATCGAACAACGGACCCAAGGATCAAGAAGATGACCTCCACCAGGAGGAATTCAAATCGGCTTTTTGTTAACGGGCGCTAGCAGAGAGCAGCAGCTATCGAGGTCAGAATAGTGAGTGCACACTAACGCGACGTAACAGGCGTTTGTTGTAACTACCGCGAGGTGCGGAAGCGCAAGTTCGACAGTCGCAGCTTGTCAGGCGCGGTGGAGTTAAAAATAGCGCCCCTTCCTTCTCCTCTACTGACGCTAGATGTGTATACTTCCCCTACGCTCCTTTTCTAGTTGCGTATAGTTCGATTTTACACGCAAGTGGCGTCATGATCGATTTCGCATTTTTAACACGACATCGGCAATCTCCCCCTCTCTCTCGCTCTCTCTCTCTCTCTCTCTCTCTCTCTCTCTCTCTCTCTCTCTCTCTCTCTCTCTGTCTCTCTCTCTCTCTCTCTCTCTCTCTCTCTCTCTCTCTCTCTCTCTCTGCTAATATCTGACTCTGCCACAATTCGCATGTGCAAGCAAAAGTAGCAACCCTAGCGGCAGCTTTGCAAAGCTATGAAACGTATAATAAGCAGACGACTGAATGTAAAGCTTTTATAACCTATAATAGTAAACATCGAATCATAAATATAAAGTATATAATATTTAGTATAGGTATATAATATATCTCCGCGATTGCATTTGCCATGTTGGTTCTTGTATTTTTTCATAAATATATAAAATATTTTCCAACTTGATAATTGACAAGTTTTAACTTGCTACCCCATACCACGTGACCTTATTATACGTTTCAAGCGCGATGGTGGAGCCATCACGCGGGACTTGCACATGCGAATAAACTGTAAGAACACCCCCCCTGCCCCTGCCAATAAAAGTATATTTTTGTAATAATAAAAATACTGACCGATGTATTTTAATTAGCTCTATCCAAAAACATCGCCAGATTAAACTGCTCCACCTTATATTTCTAATGAAAAATCAATAAAGATTTGGGAAAAAAAATAAATTATCTTAATTTTGATACAGCCATATCTTTTTAAATAAACAATATTTCAAACTGCTCCAAACTGCTCCAAACTGCTCTACATCCATATAATACTGCTCCATAGTAATTTTTATCGGCTCCGCTATAGTTAACTGCAAAATAAGTAAAATTCATTTTGTCAGAAATGAGCTGACTGAAGCTCGTAGCGCGCAGGCGCGGATCTCATTCATTGCCGTATTGCCGGGATAAAGTTTAAATTAAGGTAAAGAATTCATGTGTTACAAACTAAGTTTCTAACGAAATAAATTTTTTTATTATTATTTATTGCCAATGGTGTTTAATGAAAACGTATTTTATTTAAGATTCTGCCTTAGGTGCCACTGTATTAACTATAAGAAGTATTATAAAACTACCATCGCTATTTCTTAGATTATCACAGATTATTTGACTAAAAATCTCCTTCTTATAGTTAATACAGTAGCACCTAAGGCAGAATCTAAAATAAAATACGTTTTCATTAAACACCATTGGCAATAAATAATAATAAAAAAATTTATTTCGTTAGAAACTTAGTTTGTAACACATGAATTCTTTACCTTAATTTAAACTTTATCCCGGCAATACGGCAATGAATGAGATCCGCGCCTGCGCGCTACGAGCTTCAGTCAGCTCATTTCTGACAAAATGAATTTTACTTATTTTGCAGTTAACTATAGCGGAGCCGATAAAAATTACTATGGAGCAGTATTATATGGATGTAGAGCAGTTTGGAGCAGTTTGAAATATTATTTATTTAAAAAGATATGGCTGAATCAAAGTTAAGATAATTTATTTTTTTTCCCAAATCTTTATTGATTTTTCATTAGAAATATAAGGTGGAGCAGTTTAATCTGGCGATGTTTTTGGATAGAGCTAATTAAAATACATCGGTCAGTATTTTTATTATTACAAAAAATATACTTTTATAGGCTGGGGTAGGGGGGGTTGTAAGAACAACTACATAGGCTTGATAATAAAAGATACGGACCATAAGGGCTATCACACGTAAAAAGGAATAGCGAGGAATAGCAGCTGACAGCCAATCAGAAGTAAGCGTTGAACGGACTTGTTCCTTATTGAGGTGGTGGGGAGAGAACATGAAGGTATGAGTCCGTTTAAAGATTGCTTTTGATTGGTTGTCAGCTGCTGTACCTCGGTGTATCTTTTTACGTGTGATAGCCCTAAGGGCTATCACATGTAAAAAGGAATGGGAGGAATAGCGAGGAACAGCGACGAATTTAAGACTGGTTACTATATCTATAGCTATAAGGAACAGCGTGCTTGTTCCTCGCTGTTCCTCATAGCTATAGATATATCAACCCATGTTAATCGACGCTATTCCTCACTATTTCTTTTTACGTCTGATAGCCCTAACTTGTATTGATGCACACAAAAAAATACAAAAACTTTTCTAAAAAAGAAAGAAAAGAAAATTAATTTTTATTATTTAAATTATATTAAACACAAAAAATAAAAAGAATTATGAAATATTTTTTATTTTCTATAAGAGTAATCAAAAGTTAAATGCAGCAAAGGATTAATTTTTTATTTAAAATAAATTTGAATGCAAACAGAATTTATACATTTATTCAAAATTTCTACATTCATATATCATTTAGATGTATAAAAAAAAAGATTTAAAATGCATTACTTGAAATTTCATTATCGATATTTTTTTATGTTCTTGATTTTATCAGTGATTTTATTTATTTTTATATATAATATATATATCTATAAATCAGATTATATTACTGATTTTAAAAGTAGAAATTCAAAAGTAAAGCTAAATATTACTTTTGCAGTAAAAAAAGAAAAAAAAAACTCACTTAGTATACTGTGTAATATATTTAGCTGTTTCAATGTTTATCAATGTGGACACAAGGGGAGCCGATTATCTGTTTATGTCTATGCATCTAATCTTACAAGTTCAGATGAAAAATTAAAAAAAAATCATTTAACGCAAGAATTTAATTTAATTTTGCAAGCGATTGTTTCTTCTAAATATTATGTATCAAATCCTAATGAAGCATGTATATTAGTGCCTTCTTTTGATATGCTAAACTCCGATAAAAAAAATACGCCTGTAATAGATTTTTTGAATAAGCTACAACAGTAAGTTGGCATTTAGAATTAGTCTATAAATCATAACTATACTCTTATGCAAAAAATTTGCAGGAAATTTTGTATTTAAAGCTACAGCTAGTTGGGCATGCATATTTTCTGTGAACTGCAGTCTTTCTAGCCAACTTTATTTGGGGGGAGGGGTATCTGGTATTTAAACAATTCATTATTTATTTGAAAATGACAATCGATTTCCATGATTTCAAAAAAATTATTCTAACTATTTACGTTTACTAAGACTTAGTCACATAAATTACAACTTTTTTTGTAGATGCTTTTAAATATCAAAATTGCAGCAACAAGAAAATAGTTACAAATAAATAATATTATGAAAGTGTTAAACTAAATACATCATATAATAGAAAACTTGTATATTCAAAAATGGATTGAACGCTGTTGTAAATTCATGGATTTATTAATAATTGCGTGGTTATTAACATATGACGATAAACACTTGCTTCTTGAAAAATCATTGTTTAGAAATTGTATGTCAATACTATAAAAATATTCAAATTTTAATTCTTAGAAACCCAGATAATTAACACTCATTCATTTCATATAAATAAATAACTTCTTGTTTTCTATATTTATACAAAATATATAATATGATGACTCATATGAAAGCTCATATTAGTCATCATATTATATTTTTGATCAAATTCTCATATGAGAGATTATATGAGCTTATATGGGTACATATGATGTTTCCCAGTTTTTAAGAACTTCCAATAACAAAATTTTGTAAACAAATTCTTATGCATTAAAAATGTATTGTTGGGCACCATATAACTTTTTAGAACATAAATAATTGTCAAAAGTTGAGAAAAAAATATTTTAAAAGAGTCCTGTAACGGGAACTTGAACCCTGTACCTTTAGATTTAGTCTTTTACTCGACACATGAGCCAAACTTACTTATAAGAGATTTTATTTAATACTGTGGCATAGCCTAATTTAAATTTAATATTAATATATATTCGAAAAATTACATCATTTTTGATAAATATGTTGTTATTATTAATGTTTTATTAATAATCAGTAGATCTTACTGATATTTAATAAAACACATAGAATACACATGGAATTATAAATGTCAGTAAGATTTGCTGATAATTGACAAAACAATAATATTAAGAATACATTTATATAAAACAATGCATACATTTAACGGAAATGTTAATATTAAATTAAACTTAAGGCTACGACACAGTTATAGGTGGAAATTCTATAGAGATGAATTAATATCATGTAAGTTTGGCTTATGTGTACAGTAAGGGACTCTAAATCTATAGGTACCGGGTTAAAGTCCTTGTTACAGTACTTTTTTTTAATATTCACCCAAGTACCCCCAGTTCCATGTTATGGCCACATCAAAGTCCTATTAAAATCGATCAAATTTTATAATGGTAATTTATAATTTGCTTAAAGAATTTATTTTTACATAAATATTGCAATGGAAAAATCCAGTCTTTTGGAGATTTGAATCTGGAACCTTAAGATTATGAACCAAGCGTTTTACCACTTAGCCTATAAAGAAAGATATCTAATATATATGTTTAGAGCGATAGAGTACATAGTACAATTATTCATTTTTATGAGAATTCGCGATATATCATATGACGCTCATACGACTCATATAATTATCATATGATTTTCATATGATTATTTTCAGCCGGGATGTGAGATCTTCCCTGAGATTTTGCAATAGGGCAGCGAGACAAGCAATATTTTTGACAGATCTATTCTGATCAGCGTGATGCATCGGGTTTCTAATTAATATTTGGACTGCAAATCTAATTAATTCGTTGAAGCCATCTACCAAATGGTCCTGCATATCACGTAGCAACAATGGGGCCTGCTCATCGATTGCTGATTTATCTTTGCCTTGCCAGATTTTCTCGAGTTCTATTCATAACGTTCATCCTCGTTTAAGTCAACCTCAAGAGTCGACTTCTTCTGTCGAAGCTCTACGTAAGGCCTAAAGGCTAAAGTAAGACCCGCAACCTGCCAGGCTGAAACTGCAAATGGTAGATCCTCGATGGTCAGCTCCGTGTCATCATACAGGCGCTTCCAGTGGTTATGCAGAGATCTTGGTTCTTGAGCCTTTTTTTTCTTGATAAATAAATGTGACAGATTACGTAAATAAAGAATCTTAAAATAAAACTGTTTCACTATGAACTCTTGAAACTTTAGGAGATAATGAAAGACATGAAATCTGAAAAATACTTTAAATTAAGGTAAAAAGGTTAGGCGAGTTGGATGTATTGTGAATTAACACTTATGTCTATAATTTTGTTTACAATGAAACTACAGATTAAAAAACAACTGAGATCTATGAAAAAAACGTCAAATTTAGAATCATATTATTTTATTTATAATACGCCAAAAAAACATTGTTGTTAATTCAGTGCTGAGTCAAATGATTGGTAATTTATGAACTTAATGAATACTAGCAGGGTTACCTCCCTGCTAACGTCGCTCGGTTGATTAGGTATATATATTTATAGCTCTGAAGAAAATTGTCAATAACATGTCAATAACAAAATTGTATGCCATGTTCGATTTTGATTTCGATGAATCAGCAATTATGGAGAATGATTTAGGTAGCATGAGTGAAATATGTGAATTCTGTAATGCTAAACATTTTAAATTTGAATTATTATGTGTTAAGAAGTTTTTTAATTGTTGCAATAGAGGAAACGTTGTATTATCTGATAATATCACTTATCTTTATAACGTTTAAAAGAATTAGTTTCTGGAAATACTGGACAAAAGTAAACACTTTTTAAATAATATTAGACAATATAATAATGCACTTGCCTACGCAAGTTTTGGAGCTAGATTTGACGCTCTTCGGAAAAGGCCCTCAAGTTATTCGAATAAGTGGTCAAATTTACTACAATTTTTATATCTTATATCCAGACGAAAACTAAACCAGAATATATGGGCAACTATACATCATTGATAATGAAATCGCCTCGCAATCACACAATACCTCACAAACTAATGTGTCATGTTGTTACGTCGGAATGTGCGTAACCCACCAATATACTTACGGTGTCGAGTTCCTATGTTCGGCTATTATTTATTATTTTTATTTATTCAAAAGAAATCCCTTTTGGCTACCGCAGACGCGGTCACTACCTTCCGGGAAAGGGAGCCGGATAACGAAATCACTTTAAAGCCGTTAGAATTTTAAGAGCAACTACGATTTTATTCACTCGATTAGAAAAGAAAGAGAAAAGTACCTTTTACAATATGTGTGTGTGTGTGTGTGTGTGTGTGGATGTATCGATGTCTCAGCAGGAAGCTGCAGCTGTGGGTCCTTGGCGCTCTGGAGCCTGGCATCGGTGGTTCAGTGCGGTCAGGCTGGTGTGCGTCTCGGTCCTCCTAGCTTGTCCCTCTTTGAAGCAGATGTTGACAGATGGGCGCTCCGATGTGTCGGCTCTCTTTCCGTGATGAAAGAGGACGGTGAAAGTGGCGCTTGTCTTATTCTTGACACGATCACTTAGTTTTTGTATAAGCTATTCTTTCTCGAACTCTTTAACGTATCCGCACTTTTTAATTGGTTTAGTGCGCACTAGTTTTATTGTGGCGACAAAGTTCGTCCGCGCTGTTCTGACTCGCGACTAACTGATTCGATACTGATTTGAATAGTATAACTGATATCGACTGGATCTGGCGACTAGCAGCGATTCGTTTAGTATGACGAGTTCAAGGAAACTGACCATGTGCACCCTTTTGCTCCCGGCCTTTATATACTGGAAATTCTGTAGCCTCGATTTTCCATATTAGGAGTGCCTAATATTCTCACGACTTTTCTCTTGACTTTGCGTGACCTCGTAAAATTTTTATTACCTTGAGTTTTTAGGAAAAGCGTCTTGTGACAGCTCTCCTGCTGCTTTTCGTCGCCTGCGTACTGTCATGTGTAGCTTTTCCCGATTCGTTTTCGGGAGAGCGTGCTCGACCTATGCTTGCTCGTCGCATAGCTATTTTGATTTCCGTCGTTTTTCATGAGGAATATCGCGACTCGTTCAGTGACATCTTTTTATTTCGTCGCCGTCATTTTTTTTCTTGGCGTTAGACATTCTTTCGGATGATCTTCGCCTAGAGCGCGGTTTGTCGCTACGCCTCTAATCCTATTTTTGTAGGAATACGTTGTGGTGGGAAATACTGCTTCTTGCGGCTGCTGCGATGACGATGCTCGCGAGTGTCTCACGTATGTGTGTTTCTTGTTTCGTGCGTAGAAAAATTGTGTGACCTACTTAAATTGGTGTCGTAGGCGCGTAATGGAATCCGGGATTCCATTACAATGTTCTTTAATGCTATGAAAGGAATTAGATAATTTTTTTCGACAAGTAAACATGTACGCTAAATCATACAAAATGATGCACAAAAGTAGAAATGGAACAACAACAACGTTGAGTATAATACTAAAGAAATTATAATGTATTTAACACGCAATTCTAATCATGATAAACGTAGATATAACGCAGCTTAATGTGATGAAGTAGCTGTGGTATTTGTAGGTGAAAATAGTCAACCACCAGAAGATCGAGATATATGTATATATTCAAAACAGAGCACCTAATAACATACCGACATTAGTAAACATGTAGATCCTATGTCATATCCACTTATATGTATTCTAATCGAGGTTTTGGATGAATGCCCAAAATAAAAAATAAAAATAAATAAATTTACTGTCATAAATTCAGCATCAGAAACGATTTTAATCATTGCTTAAATTTAGGAAAATTAACTCAACAATACATTGTTAATTCTTGGGTAAAAGTTGTAGGTTCACGATTATTATTTTTAAATAAAAATCTACACCGATTAAGGACAGATTTATACAAAGGTGTCATGGATCACTTTAAAAATAAAAGTAACAATAACAACGTAAAAATTAGAAAAATGGTTATATTTCTTTCAAAATTTTCAGGAAATCTACGATCATTACAACGAAACTTTTTTGATCCAATGACAATAGTTCAAAAGTATCGTAAACCAGATCTTTTCATTACTTTGACATGTAACCCAAAACGCAAGGAAATTAAACAAAATTTGAGAAAAAATGAATCAGCTATTGATAGACCTGATTTAGTAGCAAAAGTTTTTAATGCAAGAGTTAATGAATTATTGAATGAAATTCTTAAAACAAACATTTTTGGAAAATGTATTACATATACTTATGCAATTGAGTTTTAGAAAAGAGGTTTACCACATATGCACTTGTTGGCTTTTATTAAAAAAAATCATAAACTGAACAATGCAGATGATAATGATAAACTTATAAGTGCAGAAATACCTGATGAAATGAAATATCCAATGTTACATAATATCGTTTAGCAATCAATGATATATGGCTCTTATGGTAAAAATAGCTTAAATTTACCATGTATGAATAGCAAAACAATAAAATGTACCAAAAACTTCCCGAAATAGTTTAATTAGCAAACTACTTTTAATAATACTGAATATCCTCTTTATCGACGAAGTAACAATGAAAAATAAAATCTTTTCAATAGAAACAATATAGCTGATAATCGATTTGTAGTTCCATACAATCCGTATTTATTGTTGAAATATAATTGTCATATTAATATTGAAGTATATTCAACTATTCAATGTGTCAAATATTTATTTAAATATTGTTATAAGAGGGATGATTCTGCATTTATAAAAATTAGTCAAGGTAATAATGAAAACGAATGTGAAAAAGAAAATTTCAACTACGATAAAATTAAGCAATATTTAAATACAAGATATGTAAGCCCTTCAGAAGGAATGTATCGTCTTCTACAATATGCAATGTACGTTTTGTCATACATAATTTACCGATTAGATGTACATTTAAATAATGAACAGTTTGTATTATTTAGGGAAGGATCAGAATTGATTAATATAACTTAAACACAAATTTGACTGCATGGTTTGAACTAAATGCAAACGATCCGCAAGCTAGACAGTACTTGTATGTTAATATACCATATTTTTACGTTCTCAATAAGAAAACAAAGAAATGGACACTAAGAAAAAGAGATTGAAAGTCAATTATAAGTATAATCTCATGAAGAATTAAAAACATTCGAAAATGTTACATATGCAACATTTCATGAAGTAATTGTAGCTAGAAAATCCCTACTGAAAAATGTCACTTGATAATCAGGTGAGATGTCACTTGAGAATTTGGCATGATTATCAAGTAATTATCAAATGATTATCATGTTATTATCAATTGATTATCAAGTAATTATCAAGTGATTATCATGTTATTATCAATTGATTATCATGTAATTATCAAGTGATTATCAAGTGATTCTTAAGTATTATTATTATTATCATATGTATATAGGAGGAGGGGGGCGTTAACGCCACAGGCACTTAGGCAGAACCCCTTGTACCTTCTTCCGTACAGACACTCAACTACTTGGGTAAGTCAGCTCTTTTCCAGAAGGTCAAGATGTCCCCCGAGCAGGCAGCTCTATGTCGTTACAGGTTGGGAAATGATTCACCAAGTACTGATGTCTGAGCTCAACAAATCTGGGGCATGTTGTCAGGATGTGAATTGGCGTCTCCTTTGCCTCTTCACATCATCCGCATACCCCTGTAACCGATCCTTTTCCGTCTTCCAACCATAATATCTGAGACAAATGTGTCCCGTGATGATCTGAGACAGGAGTCTGGAGTCACTTCTGTTGCCTCCGCTAGCACACTTGGTCCAGTCCACGTTAGTGTCCCGTCCCATGACTGCTTTGGCCTGTCTACATCCTTGGGTATTTCGCCATTCCCTGGTATGCTCGTCCTCCACCCATTCGTGAATCGCCCCTCCTAGTAGGCACCTTGCGGCGCCCGTAAAAGGTTCTGGTCCGATCGGGAGAGTTCCAGCTCCCGGAGCGGCGAGTCTATCTCATTGCTCTCGATCCCAATATGACCCGGAACCCAGAGTAGTCTGACTTAGTTGTTGTTGGCCAGTTAATTTAGTATTGCCTTGCAGTCTCAGACCAGCTTGGATGTTGTCTTCTGGGCAATTAGTGCCCTACTGAGCGCAGCCTGGCTATCTGAACATATACTAATTCTCCTACCAAGTGCACTGAGTTCCATAATTCTCTGTGCACGACTCAATATGGCGTGAATCTCTAGTCGAAAGACCGTGGTAAACCGCCCCAAGGAGAAGAAGGTACCTCTTCCATCCCTGCGACAGTAGTAACCGAAGCCAGTGCCTTCATCAGTTTTGGATCCATCCGTGTACCAGATATCACCTTCTCCCAGCAGGGTATTTCTTCTACTCTCTTAGTCCTGCCGTGTTGGAATGATGATCTCGTATTTCCGAAGAAGTAACGCGTTATCATCATGTCCGATTTTATATAAAATTTCGGTTTGAGGCAAAGTTTTACCGGAATCCGCGTATGCCTCGTCCCCTGTTTCCACTGCCCATAGGCATTAAGTCTATGGGCGGCCTTGGTTGCCTCCCCTATGATCGTAAGGTGGAAGGGTCTACTTCCACTGGTGTTCCCAGTGCCTAGGTGGGCGTGGTCCTTAGAGCCCCAGTAGCCCCCCTCGTTACAAGTCCCCGTAGTCTCTCCAGGGCCTTCTTCGCCCCCGCCTACTTTACCCTTGGCCACCAGACCAGCGCGGCATACGCAAGCCTGGGCAGAAGTACGGCCCTGCAGAGCCATAGAAGAACTTTGGCACCGAATCCCCACGTGCAGATAAATGCCCTACGGCATGTCCAGAATGCCACTAGGAACTTATTACACTGGGCCGTAAGGTGTTTTTCCCAGGTCAGCTTCCTGTCAAGGACAACACAGAGGTATTAAGCCGAGTCCTTCACCTCCAGGGCTGTGCCTGAAAGTCTAGGTGTACTGTAGGTTCCAATCTTGTACTTGCATGTGAAAATGACGAGCTCAATTTTGTTCGGGTTAACTGAGAGCCCCGTTGAGTAGCACCATTTTTCCACTTTCCTGAGTGCGAGCTGCTTGGCGTCCATGGCAGCACCAGCTTCGCCACCTTTGATCAGTATTAGGAAGTCATCTGCATAGGGCCGGTCGTTCGCAAAATAAATATTTGCGAACAACCGACGCCCACAATTTGTCCCCGGCGCGCGCCGCGCCATAAAACTATAGACGTCCGATCCTTTGCATCTGCGCTTGGATGGAAAAGGTCTACGACGGTTTAATTGCTCCGTCGAGCGGCTGACGCTCGACACGACACGGGTTTCCCCGTGACACGCGTCCGTTCAATAAAACCATTAACGGCCGGCTGTTCGGGTCGGTTCAGACCTGAAAAGCGCCTAACGGTACTTCTCACTTTCGGTAGTGCGCATGTTCCCCTTCTAATGAGATGATTGGACAAGAAGTACGATGGAAGAAGTTTTTGAAGTGTTCGTGGGCACAACGTCGAACTGAGAGATTAGTTCCACTGGAGACACGGCACGAGTCACTCAGTCCTAGCATACGCGCATCACTTATACATTCAAAGACGAAAATAAATACAAGTCAATAAATACAACAACTACCTTCTACATTTACTAGATTTACATACTCGCATATACCTGTTTGGTTATATATGCGTATTTCATCACCCAGTAAATGTTGGAGAATTATTTAAAAATATAAAGCAATTTTTTTACAGTCCATTGTTAACTAAAGAAATACGTTAAAATATATCAATCTGAAACATATCAATTCTACTTTAACAAGTCACGGGTATACACTGACTGATTTCAATTTACCGAAATTTAGTGAGGATGTTGAGAAAACCAATTATGAAGAATTTTATGCAACGAATAAAATTGAAAATGATTTATTATATAATATAAGCTCTTTAACGAATAAACATCGTGAAATTTTCGATTCAGTAATAAATAGTGTCTCTCTATATTAATAAAAAATCTTCGCCGCCGCCGTCGCTGTTTCAGAAATTAGCTCCCCCTCAATTTGGGTTATTGGGTTAAAATTATGCCTTTTCTCACGTTATTTTTAACCCAACTTTCGTTATTGGGTTATTAATGAATGATTTTTACGTAATTTTACTGTTTCTGGCTCCCCCTTATTTTGGGTTATTAGCTCCCCTTCATTGGGCCTCCCTCTCATTTTGGCTTGCCTTTATTATAATTTCCTCTCATTTGGGCGGCCCATGATATATATTTTACCCTCTTTCGCTTTGCTCGCTAATGCCCCATTTAGATATAATATGCTATGATTAATTATTATCTATTAATTTACTAAATATGCAATTCAGAAAGTACGGACAGATTTCCACACCACCCAAGGTGTACTGCCATGAACATACTGTGGAGTTTAGAGAATTTAGTGGAGTATGCTAGTAGAGAGGGGCAAGCCAGGCAGACAGGTAGGGGAGGTAAACGAGGGGAGGGTGGCGCCATGGCTCGTCGGGGCAAGTCTAGTTGGGCCCCTCTGGTGGGAGGTGATGACGTAAGAGCGTCGCACGTGCGGTGGTGCGTCCCCGGCGGGGGGTACTGCAGAGCCCGTGTGGGTGTAGGGATCGCACCCGCGCTACAGGAGGTCTTTTGCACAATGAAAAGGACAATAAGTGCGTTTATCTGTTGGCTAGCTACGACGTAGGCATTGAACCTTTTTTTTATAAAGTATACCGAGCTATGTAAGTGACGTTAAAGCAATGAGCTACAGCAGAATTTTTTTCCTACATGATGTGTAGAGGGATCGACCCTTTTTTGACAAGGTAAAATTTCGTGCGATTTGGAAGAAAGTTACGAGAAAAAGCAGTGAGAGGACTGCTATTATGTGTGTTTTTTGAAGAAATAAAACTGCAGGTTTTTTATTTTACAAGCTTTGTTAAAATGAATTTTTGTACTAAAGATTGACGTATATGTTTTCAATAGAACATTTTTTAAATAACCGGGTAGTTGTGAGGAGGATGGTGAAGGTTACAAATTTTTAAAAGCAAAATTATGTAAATAAATTTTTTATTTATATTTTTTGAGCATTTTGATTACAGAAAATATTGTAAACTTCATCGTGAAAAACGTCACTATGAAGTACTATCATTTCGGTGAAAATCATTTCAAAATAATTATCAAGAAAACAAGAATTGTTCGGTGAGTTTTTTAAAAATGTTTTCTTTTAAATATTTTCTTTTACCAATAACTATGCTTTTAATAATATCATAGCTTCGTTCAGTAATATGGTAGTCATACAACGTTAAAATTTCAGCAAGTTCGTCGCGTAACAAATTTTTGCACTCATTAATTTCATTCAATACGTTTTCTAAACGCCGATAACGCTTATTTCCACACACTACAATGTTCAATAATCCATCAAATGTCCGCTTCTGCATTGTTATTGATGGCATCAAGGCCCTCTTCTTCTTTTGGACGTAAAGAGATTCTTGAGTTTGTTGTAGCTATTGTTGGAGCACGAACATATCACTGACTTCATCCGGTATGAAATAGTTAGAAGAATGTCCATTTTTTTCAGTTTTATACGTTCTTGTTGTTGAATACATAAGGCAACACTGTTTGATTTGAAATACGTCGAAATATCCTCTAGTTTATTTTCTAGTTCAAGCCAGCTTTCGATATCGATTCTGAGCCCTCTGGAATATTCAGTATTCTTTAGTTCAATAATCGGTTGGTATTTTTGTGTGGAATCATCGTATTCCAAGCCGATATAAAGTTTCTTCGATCCCGACTTGTTTAGAAGATACGTAGAGGCAAACAGAAGCGGACGACTGTGATTTTTTGCTCTTTCACTGTTGAATTCTTCGGCAACAACATCTTGCTTTTCCTGGTTTGCAAGTAAGATAGCTTCAGCCATGTTGTTGTTGAATAAAGCAAATAAAACACTGTCTTGAAATGCACAACGTTTTGTTCAATTAGTTAGTCGTTGTTGTTAAATAAAGCTCTATCTTGAACTGCACAGTGAATTTACAGCGATGCACAAGGTAAAAAAATCGAGAGTTTTTCCAGTTAAGACGTCAATCAAAAAAAAATTCCACAAAGATCGAGTAATTGGATAGAGCGAGAAGTAGACTGTGTACGGATGCTCACAGTCAAGTGTACCCTTTTTTAATAGCGGTTTGGTGTCACTGCGAGAAAATCTCAGCTACTGGTGGTGGTAAACGGTTCAGAGTAGAGGGTGGAGGGGGGCGCGTGCGGCCCAATACAAGGGATGACCTGACTTGAGAGTGGTGGTGGTAGCGTAATTGAGCCACAGGTCCAGAAGAGGGGATACTCAGGGCATCCCTGTATTATGTAAGAAAAGGGCACTAATGCACCTGTATTGTGGAAAGTGTATATGTTGGAAGGTTGAATAAATAAGTGTATACTTGGGTTAATAATTAATAGTTATATATTGTAGTCGGCAATAGTCTGACGAGAAACACGTCCGCTCACATCTAAGTCTTATAGTCGAGAGAGAGAATATGTAGTACAGTGCGGTATAGTCTGACTCTACGAACGAGAGTGTACAGTGTAGTATAGGCGCTTAGAGTATAGTCGCGAGGTATGCGCGATACGCTTGCTCTCGCGTGAGCTTGTCTGACTGCACGAAATCGTCGCAAACCGATAGATTGCGCGACGAGTACCATTTTAAGTATTACGACTCTATAAATTCACATATTACAACACGCCTCCTGAATTTTACAGTCGTGATATTTTTACATTATAATTTGATACAATTGAGTTTTCAATTTTGCATACAATTTGTCATCGCATTTTACATTAATTGAATTAAGATCATTTCAAGTGAACTTGAGATTTACAACTGAACTTGGCGATTATTACTTTGAACATTTATATAAACGCTTTAGATTAAAATTAAACCTTTTCTATTATTTAGGAACTTTGTTTTATCCAGACTCTTTGTGAAGATGTCTGCTAAATTATATTTCGAGTTAACTTTTACAATATCTATTTCGCCCTTTTGGTAGCTTTCAATTATATAATGATATTGCACTTCAATGTGCTTTGAATTTAGAGTAAAGTTTCCGAATTTCGCGATTGCAATTGCTCCTGAATTGTCTTCGTAAATAGTCGTTGGTTCACTTAAATTTACATCAAATGATTCGCTCAATAAATTTCTTACAAACAATATTTCGGAGACTGCCTCTGACAAAGCTACATATTCTGCAAAAGATGAACATTTTGTTACCGCACTTTGTTTGTGGGTTTTCCAAAAAATAACATTTCCGTATAATCTAATTACGTATACGGTTGTGGATTTTCTATCTACATTATCACCTGCGAAATGGGAATCTACCATACAATCTAGTATTATGCTATTTACATTGTCAAAATATGTTAGTTTCAAGTCTTTAGTCTTGTACAAATATTTTAAGATTCGCATCGCATACTTATAGTGAGTTTGATCGTAGCAACTTTGATATCGACTTAAATGATTTACGCTGTACGATATATCTGGCCTTGTGCCTGAGCTTATATATAGCAGTTCTCCTATCAAGTTTCTGTACTTTATTCGTTCGTCTATTTGACTAGCTTGATCTAATTTTAGATTACTCTCCATTGGAGTATCAAATAAGTATCATATCATAAAATCATAGAATTTTCTAGATTATATTTAGCAGCTAAAGATTCAATATATTTTGTTTGACTTAAGGTTATTTTAGTTCTATCATTACTATAATCTATATCAATTCCAATGTATTGTCTGATTTTGCCCATATCTTTCATTGCGAATCTTTTCATTAGACTGGCTTTTACTTTGTTTATTTTAATTTTATCTTTGCAACAAATTAAGAGATCATCTACAAAGACTAGTATATATATTGGATCCTTGCTTGTATTATTTACATATAAACCGTAATCAGAATTGTTTCTTACGAAATTTAAACTTTCTATGAATTTATTGAAGCATTCATACCAAGCTCTTGGGTTTTCTCTGAGACCATATAGTGCTTTTTGCAATTTGCAAACTTTATTGTCTCCAGTTTCATAACCTTTCGGTTCATTAACATATACTTCTGTTTTTACATAACCATTTAAAAATGCCGTCTCTATATCCATTTGTTCAATGAATAAATTATTCTTACAACAATAAGACAATAAAATTTTTAAGGTTTGCATTTTTCCAACTGATGAATAAACACTATCAATGTATTCCTTTTGTTGAAAACCTCTAGCACCTTATCTAGCTTTATAGACATTACTGCTTTTCTTTTTGTACACCCATTTTACATCAATAACCTTTTTATCTTTTGGCCGTTTAACAATTTGTCAAGTATTAAAATAAAAAAAAATCATTAGATCAAATAAATAACAACAGATGCAGTAAAACTGAGCAAACTCACCGTCCAGTGATATGACAGTGGTCTTGAACTTTTGTGTCCTGATCGCTGAACGGTTTACCACAGATGTGGCATCTGGTGGCATTAACGAATGCTCTCTCATCAACATCTCTCATTCGTCTATCAATAAACTACTTTGTAGGATCTTCTTCGCAGACAGAGTTCTTTCTATAACCCAAGTACTTTGACTTTGGATTATTTGGATCATCATCACAGCTATATTTAATGAAGAAAACTACACTAAACGCTTCATGCTGCTGATATACACGCTCCTTGACATCGTTAATAGGTTTGAGTATGCATTCAAAACCCGCATAAACAACGATTGGAACTAGCTCTTTGTTCTTAAAATTCTTGAAGTCTAACGTAATATCTTCTTTTTTAGGTAGCACTACTTTACACTTATTAACTTGCGAACAATCAACTTCATGGATATCCAGCTGAATCTGAGTTTGAAAGTAATGAAGACAGCAGTCACACAAGAACTTTTTACCATTGTGGATTGATAGTTGTGAACTCACTTGTCGTGACAAATCCTTAATCCATATGTAATGGAATTTCAGATATTTTTTCATTGAATTCAATATATTCATCGTGCTTATCGATGTAAGAATCCTGTATGATCAGGAGATTAACATGCTTCTTTTTCTTCGCTGATGTGACGTGACATGGTGAGTTCGAAAATTTTCCCTTCCTTCTTCAGCATAAAAGGGTTAATTAAAACCTCATTTTGACTTTCAAATCTTGGTATTTGTTTTGGTAATACTGAAAAGTTGATTTTGTTGAACACTAATTTATTATCATGTTCTTTGTGTTTTGATACACGCTGATTCAAGCAGTTTATACACTTTCACTATAGCACCAGAAGCTTAGTCGATCCATCGTTGAATATCACGCGTCGGCAACACCATTGTTCGCGTAACGCATAGATTTCCACAACGATTTCACAGTGTCCACAAAATATAATGTTTTATCCATTTTGTCGAACAGCTTGACAACAATGCGATGATTTTTTTTTCAACGATATGCCTTAGTAAAAGAAGAGGTCCTTGCTTTACAGCTCGTTAAATTCAGAGAGTTTTACGGAGCGGTGGCGCTGCTGCTCGCACACGATTGGATCAGTGCTGATCTACCGCGAATAGAGGGGAGAGCGGTGCTGTTGCTCCCACATGATTAGATCGGCGCTGCTTCTCTTGTGTTCGGATTGGATCGGCATAGCTATCTCGGACAGCTACATAAGAAAGTGTTGTGCTCTTGAATTAATTTCTATCCACGATGGAGTACGTAGTGGACGTCCAAGGCTTTAAGCGCGATAACAACGAGTTTGTTTTCAAGGAGGTAGCCATGATCGCTCTCGAAGAAGAAGAAGATGCTGTTCCATCGGTTTTCCTCTTTTCGCTTGGAAACATTTGTCAATGAAGCAGCAGAGTGAGAACTGCTGGTTGTAAAAAAACTACCTAGGAATACCCTGAAGCTTTGAAAAGGTTCCCTACGAAGAGGTGGAAAAAATTCTTTGAAATCATGTACGAGGTGCTAAAAATATCTACGGCAAAGGAATGGAGAAGAAAAAATGGCTCGAGAAAATCTTATCGAATCGAGTATCAAGGTTGTCCTTCGCTGAAGGAATTGCAAAAGAATACCTTTGTGCCATGCAGTCATCATAGATTATGTTGGAATCCAGCATGTGCAGTTCAAAACGTGTACGCTTTGACAGCATGGATGCTTGAACAGAGAGCAGCAGGAAAAAAAAGAGGTTTAACGTTTGCAGATGTGTATGGTGTGGATGAAGTAGACTATGATGACGATAATGATGATGATGATAATGATAATGATGAGACTTGTAATTGTAAGATTTGCAATTGTAAAAATTTTGACTTGAAAGAAAAATTGTATATGATGTATAATTGATTATTTGAATAAATATTTTAATTATCATACTTACTTGATAAGAGTTATTTATAGCTTTATGAAATACAAAAAAAAATGGCTAAAGTATATTCTAATTGGTTATGTTTCAAGAAGCTATGATTCTCTTTTATGATTGAATTCTAACCTAAAAAAAGTTTTTTTTCTTATTTTAAAAAAAAAAGTTAACAACCTAAAAAAAATATAGACATATGAATGTTTTTGAAATTATATGTATTAGTCCTAAGAAAGACTGATTTTTCTTTGTCTTTATAGTTTATATATTTTTTACCCCTAACTCATCTAAAGTATGATTAGATTGGCGCTACTTTGTGTTAAGAAAAGTTAAAAAAAAATTGTGCTCGGGACATAACCTCAATGTTTCAAATTTTGCGTTTCTTTTAAAACCGCTTCGTAAAAATATAGATCAAGGAAGGAAGCTCATTGGATCGATGCTGCTTCTCGTATGCTCTGATTGGATCGGCGCTGCTTCTCGTATGCTCTAATTAGATCGGCGCAGATTCACCGCTCTGATCACCAATTCTAATACACAGAAGTGGGAGAAATCCTATATCTCTAAAAAAAATTATCTTTTAAAAAAGTAAAAGGTTCGGCGAGTTTGATATATTCCGCACGGAACAACTCTCAAGATAATTACTAAGTAACTTGCCATGCCCGTTTCATTTTGTTTATTGGTAAACAACTAAAATTTCTTTTTATGTATTAGAACGTCATACAAACACCATAAGTACAATGAAACGGGCATGGCAAGTTACGTAGTAATTATCTTGAGAGTTGTTCTACGCTTCATTACGATTAAATATAATAAACTTGACTTTGTTTGATTGATCTCACATCTTTTCTATCTGTAATTTCGTTGCGGAATAGATCAAACTCGCTTAACCTATTACTTTTTTAAAAGATAATTTTTTTTAGAGATTTCAATCCTTTTTTGTAAATTTTTTTGAGTATTTCATATTCGACGTCGTAAAAATAAAATATATGCATCTTTAGCACCTTTTGACCACAGCTTTTTTGTAACATTTTTATCACTAACATGAAAATACTGATTATTCTGATATACATCACCCTCAAATTATTTCTACACCTAGACGCCAAAAACCACGGTGTGAGTTACCCTGACCTCGTCATCGGCCTCCTCGTACACCTGGACACCGTCCTTGAATGATTTTTACACCTAGACACCAAAAACCATGGAGCGCTCAACCTAGACCTCGTCATCGGCCACCCTGTACACCTAGACACCGCGTTCAAATGATTTTTACACCTAGACAACAAAAACCACGGGGCGAACTACCTAGATGTCCTCATCAGCCACCCTGTACTTCTAGACACCTTCCTCGAATGATTTTTACACTTAGACACCAAAAACCATGGAGCGCGCCACCTAGACCTCATCATCGGCCACCCTGTACGCCTAAACTCCGTACTTGAATAATTTTTATACCAAGACACCGAAAACATCCTGAACCTTATCATCGGCCACCCTGGCAAGCTAGTTACTGTTACAGCTCCGGAACGCAGAGTATTCACCGGCAACCTCTTAATTCTAAATATCGTAATATATTATTACCGACACGACACGGCCTGTATGCATTGATGCTCGGCATGCATAGAAATCTGTGGGAAAGCGATACCCAACTGTATTACGTATAATAGCTTGTGTGGCCAACTTAACGGTCCTACCGCACAGACTGGAGAAAAAGGTACAGATACTGTTTTGTGCATTCGTGATATATACACTCCTTTATTATAAAAAGAAATGGCTTATTTACAAATACTTCCGTAGGGAATCATAGTTTAGCTTATAAAACATACTTATAAGCCAAAAAAACTCACGAAAAATAACGATAAGGATTTTTTTCTGTATCACGAAAAACCCGAACACCAATATAGAAGTAAATAGTGTCACGGGCGCCGCGGCTTCGTCTACTTCTCAAACTCGCCTTCGCGGCGCTACCGCGCCACTTGATAAGTAGCTATTAATTAGTAATAAATCATTCATTTCGTTTGAAACTACAAGCTGTCAAGATGAGCCAGAACGAGAACACTCTTGATTACATGGACTGCTTCGAAGAAGTTGGTTTTCTTGAACAATCGCCAGCAATGGATCTAATCAGCGCTTTCCGTTTGGTTAGAAGCAAGGCTGAGAATCCTGTCAAGTTGCCAGAAGAACAGAAGGTTAGAGGTGATAAAAATCTTCTTGAGTATATGAAAGAAAAAATCAGCCCTTTTCAAGGCTAACAATTATTTTAAAACGTTAACAAACATTTAGTTTTTTTTACCTATACATCTTAAACTATTTATGAATTTAGAGTTTACTACTTATAGTTTAAGAGAAAAGTGTTCTTATACAACACTCGTCCTTGTGAATAGCAACATTTTTTTTGGTTTCTCAAAACTACCAGGTATAGTCTGCATTTCATATAATATAGAAGTAAAAGATGTTGTAGAATCTTTAATTAACTTTATTCTTTCAGCAAATCTACGTAATGTCTATCAAAACTTATAATGAAAAAAAAACTGTCTTCATCGTAGCGGAGCCTTTTTTCAGAAAAGGCCATTACTCAATTTCTAGTAAAGATATTAAGTTAAAATTTAGTTTGTAGCTTACTTATACCATTACAAAGTTACTCACCAAATGTCAGCTTAATATCTTAATTAGAAGTCCAGTTATATAGTCGGGGAGCTGAGTGGCAAAAAAATGCAACAGTTTTCTGAAGGCTGATATTTTGATATTATGTAGTATTTAGGGTGTATAGAAATAGCCTGCCGTCAGTCAGCCAGTTTCGTTAGCGATTAGCGCCGGGCGGCTTCAAAGTTGTTAAAAAACCATGTATGTCGCAACAGGTTTCTAAAATCTAAAATCTTGGTTTCTGAATAGTGAATTAACTAAAAAATTATGTGGATACCTTCAGTCATGAAAATATCGTAACGGGACGAATCAGTCGCGCGTCAAAGTCATACAAAACGTATGGTTGGTGAAACTGTTTTCTAAAATATTAAATTTGGTATACAAGTTGTTAACAATAGGAAAAATCCAAAAACATAGTCAGTCAGAATGGTTATTTAACATACGCCGTCAGTCGATACTTGCGCGCTCGACTACTATGTTGTTCACAAATATTTTTAGTCCAATTATATATTTAAAATATGCATTTTTATTTGAAATAGCCCTACTGAAAAAAATCAGATGACAATCATCTGATAATCAGCTGATAATCAAAAACAGCTATATATATATATATATATATATATATATATATATATATATATATATATATATATACATAGCTGTTTGCGAAAAGTTTCAGTATAGTTGTAGCATCAGTATAGAGACTAGTGTCGAGGGTGTAGCGTCGTTATAAGACAGTGTTTCGAGAATTGAAGGAAGCGTACGTCCTATTTGCGTTATTTGTTTAAAGAAAACAAGTGAAGTGAAATCGTTTGACGATCAGACTCTTGCTAAGTGTAAGAACATTTTAAAAATTCGCCAAGAGTTTAATCTTACTCACTGCAGTATAGATTTGCCATCATGCAAAAATGCACAACAAGGGTATCACCTCGCCTGCTACCACAGATTCACTGCCTTAAGTAAAGAAAATCGGGAAGAACTTAAGACGCAAACAACTTCAAAATCAAGGTAAGAGAATAATATTTAATACGTGACAAATCGGAACGATAGATCGAATTGATGCTGCTCGCTTTCCGCATTTGTGTGTGTTTGTGTGCGTGAAAGTAAAAGTAAACAGACGCTTGGAAGCATACGTTTTTCTAAAACGTTTTTACTTTTGATTGATTTATTTAAAAATTGAAGTATTAATCAGTATTATTGTATTATAAAATTCATAGTGTATGCGATATAATAAGACTATAATTTTGTAACAGTGAATCCCAAGTTGATGCTTTAAATGAGTCATCTAATCAGCAACCACGCGAGCCATCCTGCTCCAAAACGAGGTTCAACATTGATTTATTTAAATTAATAATTGTACTATTTTACAATAAAAAATATTCTTATATTCTAATCAAACTTTGTTTACAGTGATGATCCATCCAACCAGTCACACCAGTCACCTTATGAGTTCTCCTGCTCCGAAATGAGGTAAGACATTTATTTAACTACTTAATGCCTGAACAATAACAAAAGTCATAGTAACTTATGTACTGTAATGAGTTAAATTAATTAATACTTGTACTATTTTATTACAATAAAAAGTGCTGTATATTGTAATCATTTTTTTTTTCGTTTTTACAGCGGTGTAGAAGTGGAAGCTGCAAATCAACTACTCTGTGTTTTTTTGTGATGAAAATCGCAAAATGTTTAAAAGGCGGTATGTGCAGTTGCACACATCTGAAGGCAACAGTATTTCAGATGTTATAATAGAGCACGCAACGGATAGTGGCAACCAGGATATGCTCTATAAAGTATTACATTTTAAAAAATCTGGGCGTACAATATTATATCACCAGGTACGCCTAGTCAACTGGAAATACGAATGTAATCGCCAGCAAGCAGCTGATGATCCTTCCCACCTATCTGCACAGTATCACCTTGAGCACACAAAGTTACCTATGAAGAAGTGTGCTCTTTTGTCAAAGAGAATATTATTTAAAAAAAAAAAATGTTTATCAAGCTGCTTACACAAATCTACGTTGAGCAATTGAAAGAACAATACAAAAGTTTAAAACCGAATGATTTTCGTTCCTATTATTTAGAAACAAAATTATTGGATACATTTAAAAGTAAAATGATTAATCCGAAAAAATTAGTGTCGTTTTTTTCTCAAGATTTGATATATGCAGTATCTAATGGACGTATAAGAACGTCAAAACATATAACTCTTGCTGATGACGCTTTAGGTCATAATTAAATGCTAGTAGGTATCAGATTTTGCCATTCATACACAAATTAAATACATTGAATTTTTTATAATTTGCAGATGCTGAGTCCGAAGTTACTGACCTGGAAGAAGACAACGATGAGTTCGATGAAATGTACCACTTCAGTAGTGATTCTGATTAATAAAATTATTGTATTTTTTAATATTTTATAAAAAGAATGTTTTTTTAAATAAATTATTGATATATATATATATATTTTACAACATTTATTTCATCATTAAATATAAGCCCGCATCGTTGAGCGTGCTATGTAAATGTTGTGCGCGGCGCACTGTTCTATCGACTAACAGCGTATGCTAAATAACCATTCTGACTGACTATGTTTTTTGGATTTTTCCTATTGTTAACAACTTGTATACCAAATTTAATATTTTAGAAAGCAGTTTCACCAACCATACGTTTTGTATGACTTTGATGCACGACTGACGCGTCCTGTTACGATATTTTCATGACTGACGGTATCCACACAATTTTTTAGTTAATTCACTATTCAGAAACCAAAATTTTAGATTTAAGAAAACTGTTGCGACATACATGGTTTTTTAACAACTTTGAAGCCGCCCCCGCGCTAATCGCTAACGAAACAGGCTGACTGACAGCAGGCTATTTCTATACACCCTAAATACTACATAATATCAAAATATTAGCCTTTAGAAAGCTGTTGCATTCTTTTGCTACTCAGCTCTCGGACTATTACTACTTTAAAAACTTTACTGTATAGTTGTTGGGGTCAGGCTTTGAATCTTATTTTAAGCGATATTGATAATCAAGGGGCGCGGTAGCGCCCCGATGGCAAGCATAAGTTTTATACACTGTCTTTTTTAGTATATTTTTTTTTAGTATACTTAACGTCTTTATAGATTTGAACACAATGTTATGAGTATGAAAAATGTAAGTATGAAAAAATACCTGCAAACTTGTTCAAACTTATAAGTTTAAACGTTTTTAGATTCATTATTTTTATGCATATGGTGCATATTGTCTTACTTTTTATTCGAGATTGCTAAACAAAATTTAACATACTAAGTTTTGTTTTCAAATCCCAATTGGAAGATTTATTCATTTCACAAAAAATGGAATCAGATCCTCTTCAAAATCAAGAAGACTTACATAGGATTCAATACATTTGTAGAATTTGTGATTCGAGATTTAATGTCAAGAAAAATCATTTGAGGCACATGGGAGCATGCAACCATTAAAATCATTTTTTGTCACAAATGCGGAATATTATTCAAAAGACATAATCACCTTATTCGTCACTTGCTTTTACATGAAAAAAATATACAAATATGTACTTATTGTAACTAGAGATTTTATAGAGCTGACAATTTAAAAAGACATATGAAATTACATGAGTAAAATTGTGCTGTAATCATATTATTACTATATTTATATTGACGTATCTAATTTTTTTTTAGAAAAATTATAAAGTAGTATGCTAATATAGGTCCATAGAAAAGCAATATATATGAAACACAATCAAAAAATGTACATACATGTTTTCATATTAGACAAATATGAGAAAGGTTATTTTTTTTTTAAGTATATTTTAAATGCAAGCAAATGTTTTAAAATGCAAATTATAAAAGTCTAATAGGCCTACTGGGGATACCACTTTTTTGTTAATAAACGTTAATAACAAAAATTAAATAAATTCGATACTAAAAAACATTTTACTCTAATAATAAGCCTAATAAACATTGAAGAAAAACACATAATAAATGTGAAAATATAAATGTAAAGAGACTTATATAAAGAGTAATAAATGTTAGTAATGATATTTAAGAAAAACACATTGTCGACGTTTATTAACAAAATATTAAAAAAAAAACACACCAACAGCATACTCCACTACATTTACAGTATGTTCATGGCAGTACCCCTAGGGTGGTGCGGAAATCTGTCAGTACTTTCTGAATTGCATATTTCGTAAATTAATAGATAATAATTAATCATAGCATATTATATCCAAATGAGACATTGGCGAGCGAAGCGGAAAAGGGTAAAATATATATCATGAGCCACCAAAATAAAGGGAAGTTATAACAAAGGCAAGCCAAAATGAAATGGAGGCCCAATGAGAGGGCGCCAAAATGAGGGGGAGCTAATAACCCAAAATAAGGGGGAGCCAGAAACATTAAAATTACGTAAAATTCATTCATTATTAACACAATGACAAAAGTTGGGTTAAAGAGAGAAGGCATAATTTTAACCCAATAACCCAAATTGAGGGGGTTCCCAATAACCCAAAATGTGGGTGAGTCAGAAACAGTAAAATTACGTAAAATTCATTCATTATTAACACAATAACGAAAGTTGGGTTAAAAATAACTTGAAAAAAGGCATAATTTCAACTCAATAACCCAAATTAAAGGGGAGCTAATTACTAAAACGGCGGCGGCGGTGAAGATTTTTTAATAATATAGAGAGATAATACGACTAACAAAAAATTATTATGTTTAATTAAGTCAAATGATAGTTATTTAAACTTAAGTAATATATTGATCAATTACAAACAACTCTAAAGATACATACTACGTAACTTGCCATGCCATTTACATTTTGTTCATGGTACATACTTTTACATTTAAAATAATTCATTCTATTAAAATAACAATTTTATAAGTTTATGTACACAAATAAAATATGCGGAAAGTTACAATTAGACAACACCATGAACAAAATGTAAGGGGCATAACAAGTTACGTAGTAAGTATCTTGAGATTTGTTTGTAATTGATCAATATATTACTTAAGTTTAAATTACCAATCATTTGACTGAGCCCTTAATTAAACATAATGATTTTTTGTTAGTCGTATTATAAATAAAATAATATGATTGTAAACTTGACTTGTTTTAATTGATCTCAGTTATTTTTTAATCTGTAATTTCACAGTAAATATAATTTTTGTCATTCATGATGATATACAAAACCTCAAACGCGCCTAACCTTTTTACTTTAGTTAAGTTTTTTTCAGAGATTTCATATTTTTTTGAAAGAACTTATTGAAGTATGTAGCTTAAATTTGTTCTAAAAATAAAATATATGATGATGGGGTTTGGGTAGTGCACACTGAAATTTTAATTACGGGAATATAGATATCTCTCGTGTATGGTATCTAGGTGCATGTGGTCGCCGATGACAGGGTCTTGTTGATGCGCTCCATAGCTTTTGATGTCGTTTTCACACTTCAAAATCAGTTTTCACACTTAGACAATGAAAGCTATAGAACGTACTGCCTCGATCGCGTCATTGTCCACCGTATGTACCTGGACAGTAAACATAACAGTAAACATAACTGATTTGAACATTTTTGCACTAAGAAGTACAGTGCGCTATGACTCCGTTATCGGTCACCCCAGACCGCATTCATGGCTGATATTGACACGTGGATACAAAAATCTACAGCGCGCAATATTTATCAACAGCCTCGTCATCGAAGACCCTTGGCACCTAGACATCGAGCGTGACTGGCTACCACGAAACGATATTTGCATGTATGCACAAAAAGTCAAGAAATCAACTTCCTGGGCCTCGTCATCAGCGACCCCGAATACTCAGAAAGTTTGTGCAGCGACAGTGCGGCAGCTGTTCAAAAACATAACCTTAAATTCAAGCAGACAATGTAAACACATTTACTCTGCGCAACTTATAGAAATCTGTGGGAAAGCGATACCCAAATGCATTACACATAATAGCTTGTGCGGCCAACTTCACGGTCCTACCACTTTTAGGCTAGAAAACCAACTTCACTTTCCTACCACACTGGAAAACAGTAGAGATACTGTTTTGAGCATTCGTGATGTATAAACTCGTTTATTATAAACAAGTATTAAGATTATTTTTAGAAAAATCTGCATTAGATTGGTATAATGTATTTGTAAAGTAAAACTCTTTGTTAAATTGGGAGGCATGGAATAATGCATATATTGACACTTTCTCGGCACAGTCCTGGACAGACATATCGTATGCCTATAATTTTAAGTTTTATAATTGTTCGTTATTTGAATATGCGTTAAAGAAAAGAAAATTATTGTTAGAAGTGGATGACAGCTTGTCTATAAACATACAGATAAACATGATTATGATTAGCTTACCAAATTTTATCCTAAATAAGTTAGATAGGAAAGCTATTATAAATATAGAAAATTTAATGGCAAAATTAAAACAATTAGGTAAAATCAACGACTTGAAAAATGATAATTTAAACAAGAGAATTGGAAGTGAAAAAAGACCATGTAGTATTTGTGATAATTTAGGTTTTAAAAATAGATTTTATTTAGAAAGTGTATGCCGCAATAAAGATAGGAAAATTAAACAATTAAAAAATGAAAACATTAAGGTTACAAATGATAATGAAATAAAGGAAGTAGTAGCAAGTCATGAAGAGGCAAAAAACGAATAGTTCTCCCACTTATTAAAGTAAAGATTTTTGCATTTTTGAATGATAAAAGAAATATTAAACAAATAACAAGTGGGAGAGATACTATTAAGGGTTTAGCTGGAATGGCGAAAACGGAAGGCGTTGTAATATTGAGGATTAGAATTTGTAATTTAGAAGAGGATTTTCAGTTTTTCATTGTTAAAGAAGGTGTAATCGATTGTGAATTTCTATTAGGATTAGACTTAATAAAAAAATTCAAGCTTTGTCAAAATGACAATCTGATTATATCATAGAAACAAGAAAAAACAAATTTTGATAAGCAAAATAATATTAGTGAATTAAATACTAATAAAATGGAGAATATTATAAAAAAATATGAGATAATTTTTGCTAAGTCAAAGTTTGATATAGGAACAGTAAAAGATTACGAAGCCACAATGAAACTGACAGAAAATAGATATATTTCAATGAAACCGTATAAATGCTCTTTTGAAGACAAACTAGAAATTGAGAAACAAGTGAGTGAGTTGTTAAAAGCGGGTTTAATAGAGGAGTCAAGCAGTTCTTTTGCAGCTCCTGTAACCATGGTTTTCAAGAAAGAAAAAGAAAAAAAAATCACGCTTGTGCGTTGATCTTACAGGGTTGAACAAAATAGTAGTTCCAGAAAGTCAACCTTTTCCAAAGATAGATGATCTTATTGTACGTGTCAGAAACAGTAAGTTTTTTTCAAAATTGGATATAAATTCGGCGTTTTGGTCGATTCCGATACGTAAAAAGGATAGATAAGTTGGCTTTTGTGACTCATCATGGACACTGGCAGTGGAACTGTTTGCCTTTTGGTTTGAAAACTGCTCCTGCTATTTTTCAAAGAGTTTTCGCAGGTGTGATAAGAAAATATAAACTAGATTCTTTTACAGTAAATTATATAGATGATATATTGGTGTTTTCTAAGAATTATGAAGAGCATGTAGAGCGAGTACTGCAAACAATATATGAACAAGGCTTTAAATTAAATAAAAATAAATGTCAATTTGCTCAAGAAAAGATAACGTATTTGGGTCACGAAATTGGAAACAATATAATTAAACCACTGAATGATAATTTAGTGGCTATCAAGAAGTTTCCTACACCTAAAACAAAAAAAAATAGACAGTTCTTAGGTAAGATTAATTTTTATTTAGAGTTTATACCAAATCATGCTTGCTTGATACCCAATCAATGCTGCTTTACTGGATCCTTTGAGAAATTTGTTGAGGAAAAATGTGTTATTCGAATGGTCTGAAGAGTGTAAGAATAGTTTTAACTCGACAAAAGATTATTTATGTAAATCACCTGCCTTGGCAATTTTTGATCCAGAGGCACCAATATTCATCTTTACTGATGCAAGTGTTGAAGGAGTTGGAGCAATATTGAAGCAGCCACTAGAAGATAATTCTTTGAAGTCGGTGTTTTTCTTTTCTAGAAAGTTGACAGAGGCTCAGAAAAAGAAGAAAGCTATTTTTATAGAATGTTTAGCCATTAAAGAGGCCATTTTATATTGGCAATTCCATTTGATAGGAAAAAAATTTATTGTATTTATGGACCATAGACCATTGGAAAAATTTAATATAAAAAAAAGTAATGATGTGGGACTATTGCAGATTTTGAATTACATCTCACAATTTAATTTTGAAATTGTATATAATCCTGGTAAAGTTAATATTGAAGCTGATTGTTTGTCTAGAAATCCGGTTTTGGAATCACATGAGGATACAGATAATGATTCTACGATCAAAACTTCAAATTTATTGAAACTAAACGATATCAAAGAAAATCAAAAATTCTTAAAAGTTGATGAAAAATGCATTATTAAAGATGATATAATTTATAAAACTTTAAATGATAGAGAGAAAATATGGATTACTGAAGAATTTGGAAAATCTCGTATCAGAGATGTACATGTTGATCAGGGTCATATAGGCACAAAACAGTTAATTCTAACCTTTGGGCAAACATTTTACTTTAAAAATATGTATAAGCACATAAGATTAACTTGTAGATCTTGTGAAACTTGCATTAAAAATAAATCAAGAATAGGTTGTTTTAAAGCACCTTTATCTCAACTTGGTCCAGCAAAGGAACCCCTTGAAATAGTGTCACTAGACACAATAGGAGGTTTCAAAGGTAATAAAAGTAAAAAGAAATATCTACATTTGGCGGTGGATCATTTTACGATTTGCTTACGTAATAACTTCAAAAACCCAAGTTGCAAAGGATTTTATAAATTTAATTAAGAAAGTAGAAAATGATGAAAGTATTAAATAGGTGTTAACAGATCAATATCCTGGTATAAATTCAGCACAGTTTAAGCAATATTTAAATAAAAAAAAGATAGCATTAGTGTTTACAGCAGTGGATTGTGCGTTTTCTAATGGATTAAATGAAAGGACAAATCAGACTTTGGTAAACAGAATACGATGTAAAATTTACGAGAATAGAAATAAATCATGGCCTCAGGTAGCAGAGGAATGTGTAAAGGATTATAACAATACAATTCACAGTTCAACTAGATTTACTCCTAATTATTTGCTGACAGGACTAAACAACTCATTCTTACCCGATGAATTAAATGACAACAATTTGACAAATTTGGAAGACAGTAGAAAAATAGCTTTTAGGAAAACAAAAGAAATTCACAATCAGAATAAAGAATATTATGATAAGAATGTAAAACAGATAGATTATAAGGTAGGAGATTTAGTTTATGTACAAAGCGCTAATAAATTGAATAAAGATAAAATAGATCCAATTAGAGTAGGTCCTTTTAAAATCAAAGAGAAAATTTCTGATGTAATGTTTTTGTTAGATAGTAGATTTAGAAAAAATGAGTCAAATATTTTTCATGCTAGTAAGCTTGTTCCTTACTCCGATGGAGTGCACCTTCGGTCATTGAATGGGGGGATGTAAGCTTGTGGGTTACCAAGCTTGGCTTTGTCACTTGTTGACATGTGAGTGAGAGCCAGTATGTAATAAGACTCCGAGCCGTTAGGATCGTTATAAGCGAGGTTATTGAAACTGATATACTAAAAGATTTGCTATCGGCAATTGTATAGATTCAGGTTAGTCTTAAGTTTATACGTTTACTGTAATATTTTTAGCCTTTACTAATTTGTACATATTGTTAAAAAACAGTTGTTTATACTACATCATACAAGTGTTGATTTCTAACCCAAAACTCCACTCCAGTGAATTTCCTTGAGCAGTGGCCTTACATACACACACACACACACATATATATATATATATATATATATATATATATATATATATATATATATATATATATATATATATATATATATATATATATATATATATATAAAAGTTGTTTCATTGATCAGTCTGCTCGAATCTATCGATATAGTATGATCAGTAAATCATAAACATTTTGTACGATAATATTCCTATAAGTTTATGTGTAATATTTTTCTAATATAGTATTTGACGCAGAAAATCATAGTATCAAAGCCGACTAAACATTAGAAGGCAGTGTGAGTTAAATATATATATATATATATATATATATATACAGGGTGACCCAATTTAAACGGGCACCGCCCATAACTCGTCAGGGACAGCCACAATCGAAAAAATGGTAGAGACGAAAGTTGTAGGATATTTGGCGTTGCTAGAGGAATTACGTAGGCGGGGTTTCATTCTGGCTGCAGGACATTGAGATGACCTTCAGTGCCGCAACCGAACATACCATTCTGAACGTAAAATGTACCGCTCTTTCCATTCCCGCAATAAAAGAATGGGGTTCCTATTTAAAAATCCAAAGTTGACCTTCAAATGACCTTGAAAAACGCGTTCAAGGTCAAATCCAAGGTCACCATCGGGTTGCCCCTTCGATATCCTACAACTTTAATCTCTACCAATTTTTTTAATTTGGCGTTGCTAGAGGAATTACGTAGGCGGGGTTTCATTCTGGCTGCATGACCTTGCGATGACCTTCAGTGCCGCAACCGAACATACTATTCTGAACGTAAAATTTACCGCTCTTTCCATTCCCGCAATAAAAGAATGGGGTTCCTATTTAAAAATCCAAAGTTGACCTTCAAATGACCTTGAAAAACGCGTTCAAGGTCAAATCCAAGGTCACCATCGGGTTGCCCCTTCGATATCCTACAACTTTGGTCTCTACCATTTTTTCGATTGTTGCTGTCCCTGACGAGTTATGAGCGGTGCCCGTTTAAATTGGGTCACCCTGTATATATATATATATATATATATATATATATATATATATATATATATATATATATATATATATATATATATATATATATATATATATATATATATATATATATATATATATATATATATATATATATATATATATATATATATATATACATATTTCTGATATCCACAAATGCGATCTGCGCATTCGTACCAATATGTATAAATACCTGGGAAAGTGGTTTCGATTCCTCAGTCTGCCCTGACCTATAGAAGTGGCCAGTTCGGAAAAATTATAATAATTTTGTTCGATATTATTCATATACATATCTGATATTTATCAATGCAGTACGCGCATGCGTACCAATATGTATGGATAGCCGGAGAAATTATTTTGATTGTTCAGTCTGCTCTGGCCTTAGAATTTAAAGATCTTTAATTTTTATTTTGCTTTGTATTGTCATATTAGCTTTGGTCTTGTATATAGTTTTTCATTTGAACTTTTTATGCTTCAAACTTGTTGTGACTGTCGACTTTATGGGTTTCAGTGGAGAGGCGCTGTTCGCTTGCTCTTAAGTCTATGTTGTTACACAGTTTATAAACCTCAAAAAATTCAAATAAGATAAGAATTATACTAATAGGTATAAATATGTCAGTTATTGAGAAAAGATATGAATGGCTTTACGGCACACAGGAATATTTAAATAACCCGAAATTATTAAGGCCCAAAAATTTTAAGATTATAAATTTTAGGATCCGAAACTGTTAAGGCCCAAAAATATTTCAGGCCCAAAAATGTTTGAGGCCCTAAAATTTTAAGGCCCAAAAATGTTAAGGCCCAAAATTAAATCCTAGATGTTAAGTTATTGGGTGAGACGGCAGGCCCCGCCCGGGGGATAAGAGAGCAGCAATAGATAACTTGCCTGGCGTTGGCAAGTTACCGATCGAGTGGCGCTAGTAGCTAAATGTAAATAGTCTACCTATTCGCTGGTAGATAGCGTGCGCGCATGTAACACAGGAGAGAGGGAGCGACTCGAGTATATAAGGAGCCCCGGAGCCAGCAGCGAGCATTAATGATCTGGCTCTTAACTGAGTAACAAGCGAATGGTAGCACTCGCTTCTTACTCCGGTCTCCTGCATACTTAGTAGTCTATGAGCCATAGGCTCTCGAAGAGTATGCGTGCAGTCCACTCCCTCTCCTGTAGGCTCTGAGATCCAGCATCGCTTATAAACATTTATATCAAGTGAATAAACATTTATTATTTATAAATCTATTATGTCTCTAGTGCAACCCCTTATTAGTTTCATCCACTCCTTTCCCCCCTTCAAATGCGTCACCGGTTCAGGATAGTAGTACCCTGTTCTTAGGTGGGGCTATCTGGTCAGAGACTCATAGTAAGATGGTAGTACCTCACACATCAGTCTAATAGCTGCGTGGTTTACCTAAGTGTGCGGGATATGCGTAGTAGATATACCCTACTTATCTTCTCCAACACACGAGCAGCTCTCCTCTGGTGGGTCTCCCGCTTCAGAGGATAGGGAAGGCTTTTGTCCACTCAATAGATATTTCCCGGTGGATCAAAGTCTATTGTCATTCTTCGGATGTGCTTTTCACCTGGCTCACTAACCTCGGGTCAAGAATTCCTCGCGTTCGCGTACTAACACTTCGCGGACCGTTTCATGGGAAAAGATGTGAAAGGCTTCACGGCACACGGGGACATTGAGCACTTTAATATAATAGTAGAAGTAGATTTTGTTGAGAGAATTGCTCGTTTGTAAAATAATTAAGTTTGAAAATTAATTTTGTGAAAAAGTCAGTCATAGCTATAGATATACGTACGATTCTTTAATTATTACAAAGGCTCCTTGATCGAAATTACAAATATTTAAGAATTTAAATCATATGTCCTGTTGACTCATCTGTTGCATTATAGAGGTAAAAAAACTTGATTGCTACACATTCAATGGTAATAATTTTGAATGAAAAATCGGCCGCGCCATGTCTTATCAGGTTCGGTCAATTGATCAGCTAACTCGAGTAAACACTCTGCGTGGATCGCAATTGCTCGAGTTTTTTTCTCATCTCGCGGCTTGCAGCCGTTTCTTTATCGCTGCAAGGGTCAAATAGGCATATGCTATGCAGTTACATGCAATTTTTGAAGCCCATGCTTAGTAGCCGACACTGGTAGAATACCGTCTGTATTTCCAAAATATTCTTATTCCAGGAAGATAATCATTCAGTGCAAGTCCAGCTGAGCTGGTCGAGCATCGGAACAGTCAATATGCCAGTCAGTATTCAGCAGATATAAATAGAGAAATCTTACTTATATACTAATTCAGACGCCAGCTTTCTTTCTGTATTTTTTTAATTGTCCCCTGGATTTTTCAACTCGATATGGTTCTATTTATAGCGCTTATTGAAAATAACTTGGTTTTTCGCCTAGCAAATACTTTCTCTGTTTGTTATTAACAATAATAACGGTCAATTCATGGTTTTTTAAAAATATCTCGAAAACTACTGCACCTACAAAAAAATTATCATGATTAAAAGTTGCTTGAAATATTGAAATGCATAAATTATCATAAGACGTATTTCCGCGTAGACGCAGTTTTTGCAAAAATGTAACTCCTAGCATCATGTCTCTAAAATTTTTCAACTGGATATTGTTGTAATCGAGCAGCTTATTACAAATAATTTGGTTGTCTAGCTGTCAAATACTTTTTTTGTTCATTCTTAAAAATAATAATGGTCAAAATATGGTTTTTCAACAATAACGTAAAAACGACTGCTCTTATTATGAATAAAGTTATTAAAACTTGTTGAAGACAAAGTGCATAACGTACTATCTAAAGCATTTTAGTGCAGGTGTAGTAGATTTTGCAAAATTCAAACCTAAACTTTTAACTATGCTATGCTGTAATTCAAATTGAATTTTTCTTTAAACATTTCTTTATAAGTTTATTTGAAACTCATTGAAAGGTTATGAAATCAGTTTAAAAAAACACCTTTTACAAGGTAAAATGTTGGCAACTATAAGTTTTCTATCCATCCTCACCATTCTGTATCTTAGTATTATAATTATGATTTCTCCTCTAGTTGTTATGCCAGTGTTTCATCGATAGACTATAAGACAACGGGACGGCAAGTAAGCATTAAAAGAATCACTTTGACAAGTACAACCATCTTATTTTTTGTATAAGATGAAAATCCGCTTTGTGTTTAAATGATTCTTATATACAGGGTGACCCAATTTAAACGGGCACCGCTCATAACTCGTCAGGGACAGCCACAATCGAAAAAATGGTAGAGACCAAAGTTGTAGGATATCGAGGGGACAACCCGATAGTGACCTTGGATTTGACCTTGAACGCGTTTTTCAAGGTCATTTGAAGGTCAACTTTGGATTTTTAAATAGGAACCCCATTCTTTTATTGCGGGAATGGAAAGAGCGGTAAAGGCTATAGCCGGGTTACTATGGTGAAATGGCCCCCTTGGAAAATGTATATATGTTATATACCATTCGATGGGGGATAAAAAAAAACTCCCATAGCCAAATTTTTAGCTCTCTGCCTAGTGCGCATGCGCAGTAACGTCGATAAACGTGTTTTTTTGATTTTATTTTTTTCTGAAGTCCCTATAGGATAAAAATTTTTTTAAAAATTCACATTGGTGTATTTTTATGTCATGAATAACTGCAATTTTTTTGGGATTACATAACCTCAAATATCGGATCTAAAAAAATTATTAAAGTTTTCAATCGATATTTTGACCCCCTTGTTTTTGAGGTGTAACTTTTTAAGTAGACTTTTTTTGTGTACTTTTTCCCGTTCTTTACGATGGCACTAACGTTTTTTCCTTAAACATGGTGGCACAACTCGATTTGAGCCAAAAACTGATTTTTTTGCCATTTTTTCACGTTTTTAGCTGGTTATGTTACAATTTAGTTACTAAAGTGACTCCTTTTGAGTAGTTTTGCATATCTTCCCATGAAAACATAATCAAATGAAATATTTTGTTCGCTCCAAGCCGTATTTTTTATATTATCTTACGTTTTCAATGATGGTCTTATCAGAATTTGAGGTAATAAAGGGTTTCTCTCTATATATAAAAAGAATATCGCCTCTGTCAGTGTCTGCTTTTCTCTTTAACCTAAAAATGCCCTCATTTGAGTGATTTAACGCCGAAAAAGGCCATTTTTGGTACCATGTAACCCAAAACTAACCTAAAAATGTCATAATGCAAGGGTTTTCACGCAAAAAAGCCTGTTTTTAGCTAAACATAGCCTTGAAATCGATCGTTTGAGGGTACTTTTGGCGTCTTGTGGTCTTAAAAAGGCCATATTTGGCTTATCTGCCTCTACTTAATTGATTATTCAAAATCTATTGACAGTAATAATTATCAGGTAAAAAGGAATTGAAGTTAAGTATGTTCAATTCGTACAAAGTATAATTTATTATCTTCATAGGCTATTTAAAATAAATTATGGAACGTATACAAGTAGCTTTTTAAAAATAACGAATGTTCACAATAGAAAAAATGATTCACTCATCATTGTCACTATCTTCATCAATACACACTTCAATTTGATCATTAAGAAACATTTTAGACAGAATTTCAGCTGGTCGTATGATTTTTGATAAATATCTTCCATGTGAAAGATAATAGATTATGGCAGCAATATGCGCACAACATCCTATAGTACGGTTACCGTTAGCACAATCACAACAGTGTCTTAAGATGCTAGAATAACCAATACCATTTGGTTTATACTCAACGAAACATTTGTATTGTTTTCTGTTAATATGCCTGGATTGAACTTCAAGTTTGAGAATATTGTTAGTCTCTTTTGAATATCCAATCTTCAAATTATTATCTGCGTCAAGCATTTCCGCTAAGTAAGATATTGTCTGTTTAAGCTGATATGTTCCTGTAAACAGAATTTTCAAATCTTTTATTGTTAATTCAGGAAAGTCTGGTAAATCATCCGAAGTTATTATTTTAAATGGTAGTTTCCGACGACTCCATCTTTTGTCTGCTACTAAAACTGCTAATGTATTTTCAACATTTTTTCTAGATTGCATAGCACTAAATATTTCATCTTGCATGTCTTCATCAGAATCTAGGCGTTTGCCAAACAAGTTATTTAAGTAGCAAGAAATTTTACAATAAGATCCAGTATTTTTCACCATTTTATTATCAAGTTTGTGATCTAATAACCTATATTTTTTCTTTTGAACTCCGTGCACTGCTTCAACAACCCATCGCAGTTTTGTCGTGAATCTTGTTTCATTTGATTCTTGCGTAGAAAGTTGAGATTTTGAACCTTTGAGTGCAGGCATCAAAACAATATAACCCATATTTTCTAATTTTTGTTTAATGTCCCTGAAACCTCTATCCAGTATAAAAATGTCCCATTGGCGAAGAAGTTTCTGTAAAATATTCTGCTTCTCTTCCAATATTTCAATCAGTATTGTAGCATCATTTTTATTTGCAAGATATGGACCTAACTGGTCAACAACATAACCATTAGTAGTACATATAGTAAATGGTTTAGTCAGAGGAACTTTTTTTTGGCCTGAATAAGATTTTCTTTGGTACTCGTTATTAGAGCTTTTTTCATGCCTTATATAAGTACCATCAGCAATCAAAATAAGTTGTTTACCTGGATGTAATTTCTTTGCCATATTAGAAGTTTGATTTTCAATCAATTCATTTCTGTCTACATTTTCTAATCCAAAGTGTTTTGGTAGTAAATCTTTTTCGAAAGATAATAACACTGATTGACAAAAACGAGATACTTGTTGTTCGCTTTCAATGTCAAATATTGTAGAGATGAGCGAGTTAGAATTCCCAGAGCGCATTTTGAATAAAAATACGACAATGGCTTGTGTCGCTGTCCTTACACAGGAATTCTTCAGAGAAGTGAGTTGATCTTTAAGATAATTAATATTTTCCCACGTTAATCCCGTAAAAACTTTCAATTTTTTTTCAGGCATGGAAAATTCAGCTACTGTATCTAATAAAGTTTCGTCTGCTTTCATTGATAATTGACTCAAAAATTGTAGTAATTCATCAATATATACCGTACTTGTAGTGGAAAAAATATTAATTTTATTTAGTTCATCTTCATAAAATCTTTTTTTAATTAAATGTGTGCAACAGCATCTATTGCCATGTGGAATAAAAACATTCATTTTACTATAAACTTGAATTCGGGCCTCTAAAGGAACTAATATATTATTAGTCTGTTTTTGGTACCCACAAACAAAGCAATATTTATGTGCCGCAATCGTCCTTTGAATAAGTAATTCCGTGGTTGCTCGTACTTTTTGTTCCTTTATTGTGTATACAGATGATTGTGTACTTTCCTGAGATGATGAAGTGACAGTTAGCTGAGAAAATGATTCAGAAACATTTGAATCTTGAGACGAAGCAGTTGCTGGAACATTAACCTTTTTAGGTTTAGAGCTTGATATGTATTTGGCTAATCGCTTTCTACATGAATCACAAATTACATCATGGATGTAAATATCTTTATTTGATAATTGTTTAGCATATTCGATTTCAACTTCAGATTCGATTTCCTTTTCTCGACCAATTGATTTTCTAATATAAATATTACACATGGCACATCTTCGATCATCGCGTTTCCTGATGTTATCTGACTCTTCATTACTATTAGATGCCATATTTATTTAACCATTAGACAAGAAGATCACTTCTGAAATAATAAAATATAAATATTTTACAATACATTTAAAAATGCTGTTAGTTAGTTTTTAAAAATCTAAAAAAATTGTTTGCCTTTTTTTAAATTAAAAACTAGAATGAATAATAAATATTAGAAAAATATTATAATCTAAGTTCTTGTATAATCCAGTTTTCTCAGTAGCTTTACATGAAAAGTAAAAAAATAATATTGCCTAGTAAAAGTGAAATAAGTTGTATTTCATTTATAATTTGTTTAAGCAAATAATTTTTTTTTGTCATAAAAACTGTATTGAAGTGCTTGCACCTAGTGATTTTATAAAATCAACAAACCTATGAAATTATTATATTCAATTTGTTTTTTTGTAAAAATATGTTCTTGTATCTAGACATGAATAATACTGTATTTTAAAATAAATAAATAATGTTGTTTTTAATGATGTTTCATATACGTATGTGTTTAAAGCATAGGTTAGCTTGTGTTTACTTTATTCATTTTACATTTTTTTAACTTAAAAGTTAATTGACAATTAATAAGTTCGCATCCTATTAGTTTTATTTTTCATTTTTATTATTTCTCATGTATTGTTTTTATGTAAAACCAAATATTTTTTCTCATCTCATAATAATTAACTATAGTAAAAATCACATCATATATAGTCATATGCAGATATTTATGTGCATTTTTTATTAATTTGACAGTATTTTATACATAAACAAATTAATTATTGTTCAAGACTTTCTATATTTTATCAATTTAATCATACTTGTATAATTAATATACCGCATTACATCAAAACATGCAACTCATCAATCGTCAAATCCGTTTCTAGCAAAAGTTTATTGTCATATTTTATTCAAATGTTTTTCCTTCTTAATTTTATTTAGTTAATAGTTTCAACAACTTTATGTTTAACTAATTTCTCATTTTACTTTATGTGATTAGCCTAAATTGGTTAAGTTAAATAGATAAAGACTCGTTCCCCTTACATGCATTGTACGTATATCTATATCTATAGGATTGAAAATTCATTTTTATTAATTACTTTTTTGTTAGCTTATTGATTTAAAATCTGATTGCTATTTTTGTTTTAGGATAAGATCGGATCTTTATGCGAGTACTAAAACAGTTTATAATTTAATGTTGGTTTAAACTTTTGATTTTATGCAAGAATTTAATAACGTACACAACATGTTTTTCTTATTTAGCGTATAAAAAGGTCTAATAATTATCTGTTATTATTATTACATTATTATATTATTATAATATATTATTATATTATTATATCATATTATTATATTATTATATCATATTATTATATTACTATATTATCTGTCATTATTTTTGATACAATTACTCTTAATACTACAGAATTTATAATAAAAATTTTATTTTTCTACCCATTAATAAGTCTTACTCTGCATATACCGGTAAAATACAAGTGTATTTATTATAAATACATGGGAGATTTTTTATTTATCAGTAGGTTGGTTACAGTATTTTTTTCAAAACTCAAAGTGTCGGCATAAAAATAACATTTTAGATATTAATAATAGGTTTTGATTTTAAAGAAGTTATTTAACAAAATATTAATTTATTGTGTAATATGTATTAGAAATACATATAACCCTAATATCAAAGCATATAATCTGTGATGTCAAAACTTTTGAAAAACTTTGTTAAATCTTCATTTTTTTAAAAGATATGTAAAATATATAGTACTCATTTTAAATATACAAGATTGTTAGTTTTGAAGTAAACAGCAGAAAGATTTAAAGTAGCCGCGTCAGCCTTCGGTTCCAACTAACTCCAATGTATTTGAAAATAAATACTTAACTACTTTATTATTTTTTCTAGTATTGCTATCAATTATCAGTCAAAAGCCGAAATAGTAAAAAGAAAAATCGAAACAATTTTTATTTGCTAGATTTTAATTTACTTTAAAAGTTATAAACTTATACTAACAGCGTTTTCACCATTCACTTGTATTAGTATATTATGGAGAAAGTACAATTGAGTCCGTCGTCCCGTACCGACCTCGGGACATACCGTCTGAAATAAGCTGTTTTTACGGGATTGGCTAATTCTGTACCGTCGATTGGGTTATCGAACAGAATTAGCCAATAATATAAAAGTGACTTATTTCAGACGGTATGTCCCGGGGTCGGTACGGGACGGGACGGGACGTATTGTACTTTCTCCCTTATATAGACAATAGTAAGAAAAAAAAAAATTAGTTTTGAAAAAAACAATGTTGGCCATTGGTTTGCGCATCGTTTAATTAATTAAGAAATCAAAATACTTTATTTGTTTATGCTCCTGATAATTCTTAATTTTATGATTGACCATTCACTACGCAGATCGTCTGCATTGCAGCCGCCGCGTCAACCGCGCGGCCAAGCATAACCTTTTATTATAAATAAAAATAAACAATAAACAAAAAAGTGCGACAGAGACAATACTTTCGACCAATCACAGAACGTTTAAAAAGAACATAACATTAGCCATCAGTTTTATAATAAGGTGATATCACAATTCTGATAAGACCATCATTGAAAACGTAAGATAATATAAAAAATACGGCTTGGAGCGAACAAAATATTTCATTTGATTATGTTTTCATGGGAAGATATGCAAAACTACTCAAAAGGAGTCACTTTAGTAACTAAATTGTAACATAACCAGCTAAAAACGTGAAAAAATGGCAAAAAAATCAGTTTTTGGCTCAAATCGAGTTGTGCCACCATTTTTAAGGAAAAAACGTTAGTGCCATCGTAAAGAACGGGAAAAAGTACACAAAAAAAGTCTACTTAAAAAGTTACACCTCAAAAACAAGGGGGTCAAAATATCGATTGAAAACTTTAATAATTTTTTTAGATCCGATATTTGAGGTTATGTAATCCCAAAAAAATTGCAGTTATTCATGACATAAAAATACACCAATGTGAATTTTTAAAAAAATTTTTATCCTATAGGGACTTCAGAAAAAAATAAAATCAAAAAAACACGTTTATCGACGTTACTGCGCATGCGCACTAGGCAGAGAGCTAAAAATTTGGCTATGGGAGTTTTTTTTTATCCCCCATCGAATGGTATATAACATATATACATTTTCCAAGGGGGCCATTTCACCATAGTAACCCGGCTATAGCCTTTATGAAAAAACAGATAAAAAGTACTTTTAGCGTTTGCTGTACAACTTTGAAGAAAATTTTTTTTAGCGCAATAACGACAACGGGAACATATTATACGGGAACTTTCCTATCAAAATACGGAATAAAAAAAATCGATTTTTTCATGCTTTCAAAGGTGTTGTGCCCCCTTAACCAAGAAGTGGATTAAAATGAATTGTTGACTATTTATATGCCATAATTTAACGTAGGTAATTAAATAAATGAAATTTGTTGTTATTGCATGCGAAATAAAATATAAGCAACGAAAGTTATTTATTAAACACACAAAAAATAAGCATGCGATTGATGCCTTTAGTTTGTGACATATAGCGCAAGAAGGAAAGTTTTTCTAGATTTTAAGTATATTTTAATATTTTGTATTTTATTATGTAATGCCACTGCTTGCGAACACGTTTATCAAGTCACAGTATGGTTTTAACCTACTAGATGGAATTTACCTTAATTTTTATAATACATATGTAACTATAAGGATCGTACTGTAGACGATTGACCAGAAAAGTTAAGCAACGTTTTCATAATTTCGTAGTTGGATGGGTGACCGGCATTGTACAAAATGAAGAAAAATTTAGATTTAAGTTTTTTTTTGGCTTTACAAGTAATACATGTCTAAAAACTTTGACTATGGTGTTACACCTATTATAACATTTTTTTAAACAAATATTTAAATATTTTTTGGTTAGGACATATAATAGTACAAAAAAACTATCTATCTAAAATTGTTCGATAATGAGATGAATTATAATACGTATTTTATTACGTGAATTTTGCTGTTCTTTATTACGTACTATTATGCATACTATAGTACGTATTATTGTACGTATTATTGTACTTATGATTGTACGTTTGATTGTACGTATAATCGTTCGTCTTTATTTTTAATATGGTAAGCCACTAAATTTTAGCCACTCAGTAGTCACTCTTTTCTAGCAACCCGGCTTATAACAGGGTCACCTATCTGTTCTATCTGACACCCTGATCCGTGTTTTTTTTTTTCTAACTTATTAAGCTGGTCTGACTTGTCTATTTTTTGACACAGGAATCATACGTTTGTTCAAAAATATAACAATTAAATGTAAAAATTCAAAATTTTTTCGAATGCGGGCAAAAAATCCTTCTTTGCCACTTAGCGGAAAAAAGTTGCAAAGCGGGCGGTAAAATCTTTATTGCCCGCATATCCGGTTTTTATTATTCGCCGGTAACAAAAGAGTCACTTAGAGGCCGATTAGTCTATTTTCAAAAAAGTGATAACCGTAAGTTTTCAACTCGTTCATAAAGCGATTTGATTGGTTAGGAAGCAACTATCCGATCTGAATATAGTTACGATCCCAAACTTCTAGCCTCGAAAAAATTGAGCGCGTGAAGTGCGCGTTGGATTCTGCCTGTACGTAAAATAATGCTAAAATCGTTTGCGTTTTACAAAAATATCAAAATTCGAGAAAATAGGAGCAATTGTAATTCTTATATTATAAATACAAGTTATATATTTATCAATTTTGTAATCTTACAGACAGCGAAAAGGAAGGAATCACCTTTTATTCCAGTATATTTTTGAACCTACTAACAACGTGCAAAAATCAGAAATCGATGAACGTCTAAATCAAGCTATGATTGCTGGTGTCGGATTTACAAAGTACACATTTAGAAGAAACTTTGATATAAGTCTCCCGGTATTTAGTTCTTTACTTTATGATATAAAGAACGACGCCAGAAAAACAAGGTAAGAATAATCAATAAAATGTGTAATAACAATATGATTACTAGCAGCAGATGTCTTGCTCCCTCGGTTGCATTCCGATGTCGATCACACACACACACACACACACACACACACACACACACACACACACACACATCTTATATAATATATAAGTGAGACGCAGAGGTTAAAAAGCAATTTTAAAGCAGCACAGTAGTGCCCTGGTGTCAAGTATACGTTTTGTACACTATGTCGTCTGGAGCACCTTGAGCAAGTATACTTTAAAATTGCTTTTTAACCTCTGCGTCTCACTTATTTATCATCGATATTTTATTTGATCTGTTGCTGATACGTATGTATGAACGTCTGATTTGAAGATTTTTATTAGATCTTTTAATTATCGCGCCAATTTTCCAAGAAAATGGTTCCTTTATGCCAAATACATTTATAATAATAATAATAACAATAATTATGATTAAAAATTATTCTGTGACTTATTTTATTATTTTCGTCTACCTAATACTATTTTTTTTTCAAGCCAGCCACTCCAAAATATCGGTAATAGGTTGAGCGGTTTTTTAATAAAATTCGAAGTGTTTATAAATCTCTAAAAAAAATTAATTTTTGAAAAAGTAAAAGGATAGGCGAGTTTGATGTATTCCGCAAAATTATTATGGATGTCAGTGACGTAGCATTTTATACATATTTATTACAACATGCGACGGGGTGACCGTCGAGGTAGAAATCTCTCTCTCTCTCTCTCTCTCGCTCTCTCTCTCTCTCTCGCTCTCTTTCTCTCTCTCTCTCTCTTTCTTCCATGCTACTCTCTGCCGGGGTTGTACCACTCTATGAGTTGGTACTAATAGCATTGGGAATCTGTTTTGTAGAGAGAAAGAGTTCCCGTCGGAAAGAAAGAGAGAGAGGGAGAGAGAGAGAGAGAGAGAGAGAGAGAGAGAGAGAGAGAGAGAGAGAGTGAGAGAGAGAGAGAGTAGCAGACCACGCCACACTATACTGCGTAGCTTCATCGCCAGCCTCACTACTACAATCCCGCCGGTCTACACGCATACACTACGTGAAAGAAGCCAGCGTTGCGCCGAACCAGCGTGAGCGAAGAAGAGAGCGAACCGCTGGGAGGGGGAAAACCGCGTCGTGCGGTCCCGTTCGCAGTTCACCGATAAGTCGAGCGTGTGCGTATGAGAGTCGACGTATGAGTATGCGAATTATTTAGTCGGAATGAAATAATGTAATTTGTAGAGCGGAAATTATGTACTGAGTGAAGGAGTGATACTAACTCGTGAGAGTGTGTTTCTGAGCAAAATGTTTTGCCAGAAAGCTTGTAAAACAACGATAACTCAACGAAGTATGTAATGCGCATGCGTGGAAGTGTGTGCGAGAGCATCATGTCTGAATCCGCCGCGAGAAGGCAAACATTAGGTTGTGAAACACAGCCTGAAGCAAATCCCCTGGTAGTGCCAAAAATTTGGGTAGTTTTCTTTTATTCGCGACGAAATTTCTTTTTAGAACACGAGACATCATCCGAACGAGAGGAAGGAAGTATAGCAGAGAATATTTACAGAGGTAGACAGAGTAAAGTATTTGTCTGAGTATTTCATAGCCATACTGCCGGGAGTAGACTTGCTAGAGTCGCGGAGCCATTGTGTGTAATCGTCGGAAGTTTCGTTTTTCGCGAAATAGTATCGCGCGGATATAAGTTCGCCGCTGAGTTTTAGCCGACGCTTAGCCGTGAGTCGCATAATTAGTAACAGAAATAAAAGGATTGTGATTTTAGTGCATTAAATTAGTGGGTTACAATTTTTCCCCCGCTTTTATCCACGGCCGAATCTCAGAGATAAGACGTCTCTAATAGTCGGCAACATGTTAGTTGATTTTGTCTAAAGTAAAATTCTTTCTACTAGGCGCCTGTTCAACAAATACGGTCGCTACCAACACTAACGTGTGAATGGCGTAATCTCACGCCGGATTTCCCTTTAAAAATCCACAACGTTACAAACAATACTTTTATTTGACAAATTAATTATGGCTTGTAGCAACTAAATTACAAATAAAAAAGAACTGAGATAAATCAAAGATAGTCAAGTTTTGTAACACCCCGTACAAGCTCTGTAGTGTTTAAAAAATCAAGAAAAAATAAAATTAAAATCATCTAAACGAAATTTCAGATCATTTTAACAATAACGACAATGGGAACATATTCTACGGGAAATATCCTATCAAAATACGGAATAAAAAAAAATCGATTTTTTCATGATTTCAAAAGTGTTGTGCCTCCTTAAAAAATGTCTGTCCGTCCGTCCGGATTTTTTTTTTTCATTTATTGCACAAAACTTGATGTATTTTATACATAAAAAACTATTTAATGTCATAGACAGGTACATATGATAAAAATATACGTTCCTACTAAAAAACATGTTCAAGATTTGGTCCAGGTAGATTGGAAGCTGTTAAAACAATAAAAAACGCAATTAATTAATTTTTTTTCATGTTTTCGACACACACACACACACACATATATATATATATATATATATATATATATACAGGGTGTTTCATTTTAATCCGACCACGACAAAAAACCATGGAAAAACTAATTTTAACGAAAAATGACCTTAACAAAAGTTGAAGGGGGTAAAGGGGGCCATCGAATGACACCAACACCTTTGACCTTGAACTCGATTTTCAACGTCATTTGAAGGTCATTGTATTTTTTTAACGGGAACCCCTATTTTTGACCTCGGAATACGGAGCAGCGGAAAAAATTACGTCGGAAATGACATTTCAAGTTTGCCTTAGTGACCTTGAGAAGGTCAATTCAAGGTTAAATAAGAAGTATCTGCCTAAGATTGTTTTCCTTTCAATTTTTTCGTAGAATTATCATTTTGTTATTGTAATAAACATTAAGAGAATAATTGACTTAAAATGTGATTATGCTTTGCTGACTTCAAAGCCATTTTGTAAGGTCAAAAGTGCAAAAATGCAATATCAAATGTTATGTGAAGTCCATATTTATATCCTAACTTTAGCGTTACCCAGGAACAACGACGTGGACGTAATAGGATTGTGTTCCCTTTGGGGTGCTTGATTAGAGTGAGTCCCCTTGCCTCTCACTTTTCGGGGTGCTTGATTAGAGTGAGTCCCCTTGCCTCTCACTTTTCGGAGTGCTTGATTAGAGTGAGTCCCCTTGCCTCTCACTTTTCGGGGTGCTTGATTAGAGTGAGTCCCCTTGTCTCTCAATTTTCCTTGTTGAGCTCTACGGTAAATCTCACGAATGGTTGTATGACTTGGATGTTTTCTATCGGGATATCGAATTCGATACAAGGCTGCAGCTTGTCGATAATTACGTCTAGATTCACCAAGAATCAATAAAATATCAACCCTTTCAGCGGCTGGATAATCAGCCATTGTTAAAAATGTATAACAAGTTCAATAAAAAATTTTGTTTTTACCAAACTGAACAAATTAGATAGCTTTCGATGAGTAATAAATTTTAATAGAAAAAATAAAGGTCAATGAATGAAAAAGAGAAAATGTTAAACAAATGATATTTGGCTAATCAATAACTATTCAATAACTAGTAAACTATTGAATACTAAGTGTAAGTAACAATGAGTAGAGGATAAATTCATATGAAAAGAGATCTCTTATTAGAAAAATTGTCTATTTCAACAATGAGTCGCGGGAAAATTCAACATGAAAAATCATCTTTACAAAATAAATTATTTATTTCAACAATAAATTCAGGCAAAATTCGATGAGGAAAATTAGTAGCCAATTGTGTCCACGTCGTTCCTGAGTAACGCTAAAGATAGGATAAAAATTCGCTTACGAAAACATCCCAAGAACTGAATAGAATCAAAAAAAAATGGTGGTGTCTTTGGGCACCTACATTCAAATCTGTACATAATAAAAGTGAGAGGCAAGGAGACTCACTCTAATCAAGTACCCCAAAGGGAACACAATCCTATTACGTCCACGTCGTTGCTCCTGGGCAACACTAAAGTTAGGATATAAATATGGACTCCACATAACATTTGATATTGCATTTTTGCACTTTTGACCTTACAAAATGGCTTTGAAGTCAGCAAAGCATAATCACATTTTAAGTCAATTATTCTCTTAATGTTTATTACAATAACAAAATGATAATTCTACGAAAAAATTGAAAGGAAAACAATCTTAGGCTGATACTTCTTATTTGACCTTCTCAAGGTCACCAAAGCAAACTTAAAATATCCTTTGCGACGTAATTTTTTCCGCTCTATCCGATTCCAAGGTCTAAAATAGAGGTTCCTATTTAAAAAAATCACAATTACCCTCAAATGACCTTGAAAATCGAGTTCAAGGTCATATGTGTTTGTGTCATTCGATGGCCCCTTTTACTCCCTTCAACTTTTGTTAATATATATATATATATATATATATATATATATATATGCCTACTTCTCTGTGAAATCGAAGAAATGAAAAATTTAATTTTCATTTACAGTATGCATATATATATATATATATATATATATATATATATATATATATATATATATATATGTGTGTGTGTGTGTGTGTGTGTGTGTGTGTTCTATACATTTTTCTATATGTACCTGACTCCCAAAAAAAAAATCAGCGCGATTCCTTCATTTAGCTTCGAGTTCTAGCTAGTCAAAGTTGAGGTTTTAAGCAATTTTTACATTTTTTGCCTATTTTCAATAATTTGTAGCTCATAAGGGATGCATTTTTAATTAAAACTAGCAAAAAACGCTCGCTTCGCTCGCGATTTACAAATTAATTGTAATTAAATATACTGTTAAATATTAGATGCACACTCGATGGTCGTTAATTCTTGTGGAACGTTTTTGAAATGCGCCAATCATATTGCTTAATTGATAAACTCTAACCAATCAAAAGCACGACTTCATAAACGTTATATAAGAATTAATTACCGTTGAGTATAAAAGAATATATTCATTGCAGCCTAAAAAGTAAAAGCCTTTTCTATAAAAGTAGTTATAGCTACTAGTACATAGGACCGGCTATAAAATTATAGAATAAAATAGAAATAAATTTTGAATATTAAAAAATGTTTTTTAACTCTTTGTAATCATTTGCTTACAGTATTAATTATATTAACAAAATCTAACAACAAAATAAAATTAATTAACCATTTTTTTATTTAAATTTATAATATAATGTAAATTATGATATTATAACAATCATAACATTGATATTCTGTACTAAAATGTAATACATAATACGATATTTACTTTTGTATTAAATGATAACGAAAAAGAAAAATAAAAATAAATGAAAAAAAAACGTTATGAACTGCAGATGATAGCAGAAAAATGTCGTAATTGAGACACAGATAACAGTAATCTTTTGTTGTCTTCAGTTTTATTTAGTTATCTAGATTCTTCAGTTGGTTTTTTTTCAGGTGTAAAATTTTACAATTTAGAAAATAAATAAAAAAATGAATACAACAGACAATAGTTTTTCATGGTTCAAAAACGTTTTCATCATTTTATAATTGCTGTCTTCTACATTCACTAGTTTGTTTCGGATTTCTACACATTTTTCTTCACTTTTTTAAAAACACGCTTTTAATAACATCAAAAAATTATCTTTTAAAAAAGTCAAAGGTTAGGCGAGTTTGATATGTTCCGCAACGAAATAAAATTTTAGTTGTTTACCAATAAACAAAATGAAACGGTCATGACAAGTTACGTAGTAAGTATCTTGAGAGTTTTTCTAATTGATCAGTATATAACTTAATTTTAGGTTAAGTAAGCCCTTTATTGACCGAAAAAGTTTTGTTGCTTCATTATGATCAAATATAATCGCACTCACACACAGGATATAATTCGATCTGCTGGACACAGCACAGCACTCCGGGTTATTAAACAATTTCCTAGATCACGAGGGAAGTCTTCTGTTTACTTTTCGAAGGCTGAGAGCTATCTGAGCGCGCACCTGAAGGATTAGCCCGCGCGCTCGCTCTCTCTAACTCTCTCGCTCTTATTCCCGAATTCGCACTCGTCTACCCTGTTACGTCGCAGCACAGCGGTGCTCAACTCGTTACAACCCCTACCCCTCCCTAGAATCGATCAATCGACCAGATGGCGATTCTATCCATTCCGTCCGCGACGAACCGAAGCGTCGTGCATCACGTCCGCGACTAGGAATTTGGGGATGCTGGGGCGATAAAAAAAATACATTATTACGGTGACTACCGTTACTGGGCTTTATTTAGCCTTGTGTAGCCGAACATTTGGGCACTTGTTGCTGCGCGACACATTGGGGTGCCCGCAGACATAGCACGATTTCTGGGCGATAAAGAATCGGTGCAGAAGTTATCAGCGCTTTCACTTGCTGGAAAGCGTCATGCTATTCCGTCACCCACTCGTATTTTCTGCCTTTTTTCGTCAGGTGATGGAACGGTTCAGCGACGGATGCGAATTCTTGCAAGAATTTGCGATACCACGACGCCATTCCTAAGAAACGTCTCAGCTGTTTTAGGCTTTTCGACGCTGGATATGCCACAATGGGCGCTATCTTCCCCTGGATCTGGCCGAAAACCATCGTTACTAACCAGTACGCCGAGGTACTTCACCTCTTCTCGGCAAAAAACACTTTTGTCCCGGTTGATCGTCAATCCAGCTGCGTTCATTCCCTGAAGCACTGTCTCTAAGTACTCGAGATGCTCTTCAAACGTCTCTGTCGCGATGATAATATCATCGAGATACGAGTACGCGTATGGCTAGAGTTCTGGACTGATCACTTCGTCGGTCATTCGCTGGAAGGTCGCTCCAGCGTAGGCTAAACCAAATGGCATACATGTGAATTGGAATAAGCCTAGCTAAAGAAATGTAAAGGCTGTCAGAGGTCTCGCCTCCGGTTTCAACGGTATTTGATGGTACGTGCTGCTAAGGTTCAACGTCGCTTTTTACAGTTTACGAAGGATATCATCCATATTAGGTAATGGATATGCGTCAGCCTTTGACAGCGCATTAACTTTCCGGAAGTTGATGCAAAAACGATATTGCCCATTTGCTTTGCGCACCATCACTATCGGGCTTGACCTACCACTGTCAGAGGGTTCGATGATTCCCGCAGCAAGCAACTCTCGTACTTGTTGGTACGTCTCCTCCTCTATTTTTGGCGACACGGGATAATACTTCTGTTTTATCAGCCTGGCCGATCTAACGTCTATCCCGTGCTCAATCAACTGCGTCCATCCGATCGTACGGTTGGATTTAGGCAGGATGCTGTCCAGCATTCTGCGAATTTGCGCATGCTCGTCGTCACTGACGTACGCGAGTCCAACCGCGGCGATATCTATCGTCCCTGCTGTAGCTATCGTAGCCACCTGAAGTTGGACAATCTTTCGCTCCTTCTTCAGATACAGGACGTTTTTATTTAGATCGTGGACTGCGCCGAACAGGCGTCCGAAATTCGTCCCAAATAGACATTTGTTGGTCGCTTAGGGCATAATCGCCACCGTTGCGTCGCGTTGTACACCCGTGACGTCGAATGGAAAGTCCAAAAATCCTACGATCGGCGACGTCTGGCCATTTGCACACTGTGCTTGACAGCCATCGCGTTGTCGCAAAGGTCGACCGCAGGCGCTAGCGATCTGAAGTCCTAACGACCCCATTACTGTCATAGCTGCGCCTGGGTCGTAGAGAGCCTTTACTCTGAACCCTCTGATGCCCACTTGTACCCACCAGTGCAACTCGTCTTCATTTAGCGATATAGTCGACTGGCGAGATTCGCTGGACAATAGTGCGACCATGCGATCGCCTGAGTTTTCGCGCGAAGTATTGACTACGCCCTCTGTCACGTGCCCCTCCTCTCGGAGAGACTCCTCGCGCGACTGTTCCAGAGGAGTAGTAACCTCGCCTACTCCTCCTTTTTGCCGTTTCCCTTACCCGAAGGTCAGTCTCGGGCAAGGTGGGCTTTTCCGTGGCAGTTAAAGCACTCTATTGGCCTCCTCTGCTCTCATTTGCCCGATTGACAGGAACCCTCGCCAGACTTCTGGCTTTTGTGCTTCGGACTAGGAGATTTGCCTCCTCTCTTTCCTAGGTCGAGAGCGTCCTCGTTGAGGGGCTGACTTCTCGTTGCCTCCTCCAGCGTTGGCGTTCTTCTGGTTGCGCTATCGCCGTAAGCTTCGAATCCAGTAGCTTGCTTAGGGCGTCGACTACTATGGGCAGTGCGTCGGTCTGCTCTTCCAATCTTACGGCTGCGAGCGGCGTTTTAGCGCGTCTTTAGTGTCTCACCCTTAAAGGCGCATTCGGGGACGATTGCTATTCCGGGCTTCGGAGATGCTCGATATGAGGCTTCACATGCTAGGGCGGCCTCAACTTCGACCGCTGCCTCGAGTAATTGCTCCACGGTTGTGAAATCTTTCCGCTGAAGTCCTCGTCTGGTCGGGGTTCAATTCTCCGCATAATGCCTTAGAGGTTGTTTACGTAAACCCGCACGCGTTCGCCAGGCCCCTGCGTTCTCGATATTACTTCGCTCAGTAAATTCTGCTGGTAGCCCTGCGTCTGCCCATGCCATCTCTTGATACATTTGCAGAAATCGTCCTAGCTGGACCATTCTCCCTGTTCAGAGAGCCAGTTCTGTAACCACTCGTACGCGTTGTCCGTCAACACATCTTGTAATGACGCTAACATCTGCGCGTCTGACAGGTCGTTCAGCCTTCTGCGTCCTTCCATACGCTGTAGGAAGTTCTCGACGCTTACCGATGAGTCCCCGGTCAACTTTATCCCCCATTTGTTCACCGCAGGACCGATGCGTCTGTTGTTCTGTCTTGGCGACCCATCGTAGTTGCTACTGTCACTCAGCGCTTGCGTATGCGCGTTCGTCGCATTCACATTCCTCCCCCCACCCTAGCAACTACTGGAGGTTGCGAATAGAGAGGATTTGCCAGGATCCAAGAGTTGGAGGCTCCACTAGCCTCCGCGCCCGCGTCTTCGCGGAAGCTGCTGTGATTCATGTGATTTATGCTGTATGTGTCTTGAAAATTAACATGACCGGCTTTGCGTGAGTTCTGTGGATTACTCTCGCTTGCTGGTGGCTTCACCCTTGTACTGGACGCTTTGTTAGTCGGCCAATGTGACATCATGGCCTCCATTTTGTAAATCAGCGCCCTCATCGTTACGGTATTCTCAGCTATCGAGTGACTTGACAGGTCATTCTGAGCTACCGAATTTTGCGCTGATATTTCGTGACTCTGGGCGTATTGTGCGCTGCAACGCTCGTTCACCGTACCCTCTGTTTAGCGGTCGATTGCTCGTTGTTGCAGCGCTTTGCTGTGATCTGGTTTCTAATCCGCCAGTCACTGCTGCTCCTATGACTGCGCGTGGTGCGGTGACCTTTACACTGCGGAACTTTCCGTTTTGGAAGACGTACTCGCTTTGGCTTTCGTCCGCCATAGTTGTCGGCGTTGTCGCTGTCGTCGTTGTCGTCGTTGTCGTGGTTAATGTCGTGACCAGATTCCCTGTCGACACCTATCGTGACGATTCTATTCTGGTCTCGACCCTGCGCTACTTCCGCTGTTAACCTGGCTTGGTCTTCCGGCGTCGACACTGGCGCTTGTGATTGTTCACTATCCTCAGTGACTAGTATTTATGCGAACGCGTCTCTCATTGTCATCGCGTTTAGCAGTTGTAGATTAGGACCTGTCGGTTGGCCTAATCCTTGTGCCGGTTGACCAATCCTTGTGCCGGTTGACCGTAGTTCATCTCGATCGCCGGCGTCATCACGACTTTGTTGGCCTCGATCTCTTGTTTTAACAGCTTCAGAGGATGCGGCTGTTCGGCGTCATAATCGCCCGTATAAATCGAGCGTGTCGATACTTGTTTAGCCGTTGCTGAATAACTTACGTTCTTCCCTCTTCACTCGCGCCATTACTGTCAAGGCGTCCAGGCTTTCTCTAAAATCTTACTTGGTATACTCTCCGAGGAGTCATCTGTTCAGCCTAGCAACGCGATCTAATCGCTTGCCGTCTGGCTTCAACTGCATACTCTCGAGAGCATCGTCCATCTCTTCCTCCTCGATGCCCAAGCACCAATTCTCGACGACCTTCTCTATTTTCTTCGCCATGTTGGTGTATCTTCTGCATCTTAACGTCATTACGCGGTTGCGCAACAACGACGTGGTAGCTCCCTATCCTACGCACTCACTCCAGATAGCCCCTAGATTGTATTCTTGTTGCTACAACGTAAGCTGCAAAAATACAACCTTATTACTCGCACACTTGCACACCTAAGCGCGTCGCTGTGACGTAGATTACGCGAAATCGAATAAAACAAAAAATCGAATTCGAATAATCGGAGCGAAATTGGTAAAAAAATTTTAACTACGCCAGATAAGCACGAATTGCTTGTGGCGCGCGCACTCGTAGGGCCGCTGTGCTCTTACTTGCCCGCACAGTTTGTGCTACAGGCATATACGCAATCACACACCCGAAAAAAACCGCAAAAAGACGAAAATATTTTTCGCGGAATTACGCGTATATCTCGATCTGCGAGTCGAGTGTGTTCTCTTGTTGACAAATCTTGAGGTCTTCTTAGCTAAAAACTAGGCGTATACTGTTCCGCGTATTCTCGTAGAAGTGACTATATACCTCGCGCCCGTCGCGTTCTCGTAGAATTGCCTCTATGTAGCGCCGCAAGCGCTCGCACTCTTTCTCACACACTCGCGCCGCTGCGCGCTTCACTCCACTACAGCGTGCGTGGACTATACTTTGCGGCTACACGCGTTTGTCTTGCTGCTTTGCTGCCTTTTGCTGTTTAATTGTTAATACACGCTCTGCTTTCACACGACACGACACGAAAAAATAATTATGCTACTCTCTATCCTAACAAGAGTGCTTTAAAATTCTCCCGACAACAAATAGAAAATTATTCGATATATACTATACCACTTTGAAGGAAGGCTAGAAAAACGAAGATGACATTTAAAAATAAAATGCCTAAATCCAACTACCCCACACAGTCCGCGCTTAGAAAACAATTTTAGCTACACCTAGGCACATTGAAGAATGGCAAGCAGAGCGAGAAATAACTTTAAAACCAAATGCGTCAATCCAACTACCCCACACAGTTCGCGCTTAGCAAATAATTATAAATACACCTCGGCTTATCGAAGAAAGGCAAGCATAGCGAGAAATAAATTTAAAACCAAAATGCGTCAATCCAACTACCCCACACAGTTCGCGCTTAGCAAATAATTATAAATACACCTCGGCACATTGAAGAATGGCCAGCATAGCGAGAAATAAATTTAAAACCAAAATGCGTAAATACAACTACCTCACGCACTCAGCGCACAGCAAATAATTTTCACTATACCTAGGCACATTGAAGAATGGCAAGCAGAGCGAGAAATAACTTTAAAACCAAATGCGTCAATCCAACTACCCCACACAGTTCGCGCTTAGCAAATAATTATAAATACACCTCGGCTTACAGAAGAAAGGCAAGCATAGCGAGAAATAAATTTAAAACCAAAATGCGTAAATCCAACTACCCCACACACTCCGCGTTTAGCAAATAATTTTAACTACACCTAGGCACATTGAAGAATGGCAAGCAGAGCGAGAAATAACTTTAAAACCAAATGCGTCAATCCAACTACCCCACACAGTTCGCGCTTAGCAAATAATTATAAATACACCTCGGCACATTGAAGAATGGCAAACAGTGCGAGAAATAAATTCAAAACCAAAATGCGTAAATACAACTACCTCACGCACTCCGCGCTTAGCAAATAATTTTAAATACACCTCGGCACGTTGAATAATGGCAAGCAGTGCGAGAAATAAATTCAAAACCAAAATGCGTAAATACAACTACCTCACGCACTCAGCGCTCAGCAAATAATTATAACTATACCTAGGCACATTGAAGAATGGCAAGCAGAGCGAGAAATAACTTTAAAACCAAATGCGTCAATCCAACTACCCCACACAGTTCGCGCTTAGCAAATAATTATAAATACACCTCGGCTTACAGAAGAAAGGCAAGCATAGCGAGAAATAAATTTAAAACCAAAATGCGTCAATCCAACTACCCCACACAGTTCGCGCTTAGCAAATAATTATAAATACACCTCGGCACATTGAAGAATGGCAAGCATAGCGAGAAATAAATTTAAAACCAAATGCTTCAATCCAACTACCCCACACAGTTCGCGCTTAGCAAATAATTATAAATACACCTCGGCTTACAGAAGAAAGGCAAGCATAGCGAGAAATAAATTTAAAACCAAAATGCGTAAATCCAACTACCCCACACACTCCACGTTTAGCAAATAATTTTAACTACATCTCGGCACATTGAAGTATAGCAAGCATAGCGAGAAATAAATTTAAAACCAAAATGCGTAAATACAACTACCTCACGCACTCAGCGCTCAGCAAATAATTTTAACTATACCTAGGCACATTGAAGAATGGCAAGCAGAGCGAGAAATAACTTTAAAACCAAATGCGTCAATCCAACTACCCCACACAGTTCGCGCTTAGCAAATAATTATAAATACACCTCGGCACATTTAAGAATGGCAAGCATAGCGAGAAATAAATTTAAAACCAAAATGCGTCAATCCAACTACCCCACACATTTCGCGCTTAGTAAATAATTATAAATACACCTCGGCACATTGAAGAATGGCAAGCATAGCGAGAAATAAATTTAAAACCAAAATGCGTCAATCCAACTACATCACACACTCTGCGCTTAGCAAACAATTTTAACTACACCTCGGCTTATAGAAGAAAGGCAAGCATAGCGAGAAATAAATTTAAAACCAAAATGCGTAAATCCAACTACCCTACACAGTTCGCGCTTAGCAAATAATTATAAATACACCTCGGCACATTGAAGAATGGCAAGCATAGCGAGAAATAAATTTAAAACCAAAATGCGTAAATACAACTACCTCACGCACTCAGCGCACAGCAAATAATTTTCACTATACCTAGGCACATTGAAGAATGGCAAGCAGAGCGAGAAATAACTTTAAAACCAAATGCGTCAATCCAACTACCCCACACAGTTCGCGCTTAGCAAATAATTATAAATACACCTCGGCTTACAGAAGAAAGGCAAGCATAGCGAGAAATAAATTTAAAACCAAAATGCGTAAATCCAACTACCCTACACAGTTCGCGCTTAGCAAATAATTATAAATACACCTCGGCACATTGAAGAATGGCAAGCATAGCGAGAAATAAATTTAAAACCAAAATGCGTAAATACAACTACCTCACGCACTCCGCGTTTAGCAAATAATTTTAACTACACCTAGGCACATTGAAGAATGGCAAGCAGAGCGAGAAATAACTTTAAAACCAAATGCGTCAATCCAACTACCCCACACAGTTCGCGCTTAGCAAATAATTATAAATACACCTCGGCACATTGAAGAATGGCAAACAGTGCGAGAAATAAATTCAAAACCAAAATGCGTAAATACAACTACCTCACGCACTCCGCGCTTAGCAAATAATTTTAAATACACCTCGGCACGTTGAATAATGGCAAGCAGTGCGAGAAATAAATTCAAAACCAAAATGCGTAAATACAACTACCTCACGCACTCAGCGCTCAGCAAATAATTATAACTATACCTAGGCACATTGAAGAATGGCAAGCAGAGCGAGAAATAACTTTAAAACCAAATGCGTCAATCCAACTACCCCACACAGTTCGCGCTTAGCAAATAATTATAAATACACCTCGGCTTACAGAAGAAAGGCAAGCATAGCGAGAAATAAATTTAAAACCAAAATGCGTCAATCCAACTACCCCACACAGTTCGCGCTTAGCAAATAATTATAAATACACCTCGGCACATTGAAGAATGGCAAGCATAGCGAGAAATAAATTTAAAACCAAATGCTTCAATCCAACTACCCCACACAGTTCGCGCTTAGCAAATAATTATAAATACACCTCGGCTTACAGAAGAAAGGCAAGCATAGCGAGAAATAAATTTAAAACCAAAATGCGTAAATCCAACTACCCCACACACTCCACGTTTAGCAAATAATTTTAACTACATCTCGGCACATTGAAGTATAGCAAGCATAGCGAGAAATAAATTTAAAACCAAAATGCGTAAATACAACTACCTCACGCACTCAGCGCTCAGCAAATAATTTTAACTATACCTAGGCACATTGAAGAATGGCAAGCAGAGCGAGAAATAACTTTAAAACCAAATGCGTCAATCCAACTACCCCACACAGTTCGCGCTTAGCAAATAATTATAAATACACCTCGGCACATTTAAGAATGGCAAGCATAGCGAGAAATAAATTTAAAACCAAAATGCGTCAATCCAACTACCCCACACATTTCGCGCTTAGTAAATAATTATAAATACACCTCGGCACATTGAAGAATGGCAAGCATAGCGAGAAATAAATTTAAAACCAAAATGCGTCAATCCAACTACATCACACACTCTGCGCTTAGCAAACAATTTTAACTACACCTCGGCTTATAGAAGAAAGGCAAGCATAGCGAGAAATAAATTTAAAACCAAAATGCGTAAATCCAACTACCCTACACAGTTCGCGCTTAGCAAATAATTATAAATACACCTCGGCACATTGAAGAATGGCAAGCATAGCGAGAAATAAATTTAAAACCAAAATGCGTAAATACAACTACCTCACGCACTCAGCGCACAGCAAATAATTTTCACTATACCTAGGCACATTGAAGAATGGCAAGCAGAGCGAGAAATAACTTTAAAACCAAATGCGTCAATCCAACTACCCCACACAGTTCGCGCTTAGCAAATAATTATAAATACACCTCGGCTTACAGAAGAAAGGCAAGCATAGCGAGAAATAAATTTAAAACCAAAATGCGTAAATCCAACTACCCTACACAGTTCGCGCTTAGCAAATAATTATAAATACACCTCGGCACATTGAAGAATGGCAAGCATAGCGAGAAATAAATTTAAAACCAAAATGCGTAAATACAACTACCTCACGCACTCAGCGCACAGCAAATAATTTTCACTATACCTAGGCACATTGAAGAATGGCAAGCAGAGCGAGAAATAACTTTAAAACCAAATGCGTCAATCCAACTACCCCACACAGTTCGCGCTTAGCAAATAATTATAAATACACCTCGGCACATTGAAGAATGGCAAGCATAGCGAGAAATAAATTTAAAACCAAAATGCGTAAATACAACTACCTCACGTACTCAGCGCTTAGCAAACAATTTTAACTACACCTCGGCATATCGAAGAAAGGCAAGCAGAACGAGAAATAACTTTAAAAACAAAATGCGTCAATCCAACTACATCACGCACTCTACGCTCAGCAAATAATTTTAACTATACCTAGGCACATTGAAGAATGGCAAGCAGAGCGAGAAATAACTTTAAAACCAAATGCGTCAATCCAACTACCCCACACAGTTCGCGCTTAGCAAATAATTATAAATACACCTCGGCTTACAGAAGAAAGGCAAGCATAGCGAGAAATAAATTTAAAACCAAAATGCGTCAATCCAACTACCCCACACAGTTCGCGCTTAGCAAATAATTATAAATACACCTCGGCACATTGAAGAATGGCAAGCATAGCGAGAAATAAATTTAAAACCAAATGCTTCAATCCAACTACCCCACACAGTTCGCGCTTAGCAAATAATTATAAATACACCTCGGCTTACAGAAGAAAGGCAAGCATAGCGAGAAATAAATTTAAAACCAAAATGCGTAAATCCAACTACCCCACACACTCCACGTTTAGCAAATAATTTTAACTACATCTCGGCACATTGAAGTATAGCAAGCATAGCGAGAAATAAATTTAAAACCAAAATGCGTAAATACAACTACCTCACGCACTCAGCGCTCAGCAAATAATTTTAACTATACCTAGGCACATTGAAGAATGGCAAGCAGAGCGAGAAATAACTTTAAAACCAAATGCGTCAATCCAACTACCCCACACAGTTCGCGCTTAGCAAATAATTATAAATACACCTCGGCACATTTAAGAATGGCAAGCATAGCGAGAAATAAATTTAAAACCAAAATGCGTCAATCCAACTACCCCACACATTTCGCGCTTAGTAAATAATTATAAATACACCTCGGCACATTGAAGAATGGCAAGCATAGCGAGAAATAAATTTAAAACCAAAATGCGTCAATCCAACTACATCACACACTCTGCGCTTAGCAAACAATTTTAACTACACCTCGGCATATCGAAGAAAGGCAAGCAGAACGAGAAATAACTTTAAAAACAAAATGCGTCAATCCAACTACATCACGCACTCTACGCTCAGCAAATAATTTTAACTATACCTAGGCACATTGAAGAATGGCAAGCAGAGCGAGAAATAACTTTAAAACCAAATGCGTCAATCCAACTACCCCACACAGTTCGCGCTTAGCAAATAATTATAAATACACCTCGGCTTACAGAAGAAAGGCAAGCATAGCGAGAAATAAATTTAAAACCAAAATGCGTCAATCCAACTACCCCACACAGTTCGCGCTTAGCAAATAATTATAAATACACCTCGGCACATTGAAGAATGGCAAGCATAGCGAGAAATAAATTTAAAACCAAATGCTTCAATCCAACTACCCCACACAGTTCGCGCTTAGCAAATAATTATAAATACACCTCGGCTTACAGAAGAAAGGCAAGCATAGCGAGAAATAAATTTAAAACCAAAATGCGTAAATCCAACTACCCCACACACTCCACGTTTAGCAAATAATTTTAACTACATCTCGGCACATTGAAGTATAGCAAGCATAGCGAGAAATAAATTTAAAACCAAAATGCGTAAATACAACTACCTCACGCACTCAGCGCTCAGCAAATAATTTTAACTATACCTAGGCACATTGAAGAATGGCAAGCAGAGCGAGAAATAACTTTAAAACCAAATGCGTCAATCCAACTACCCCACACAGTTCGCGCTTAGCAAATAATTATAAATACACCTCGGCACATTTAAGAATGGCAAGCATAGCGAGAAATAAATTTAAAACCAAAATGCGTCAATCCAACTACCCCACACATTTCGCGCTTAGTAAATAATTATAAATACACCTCGGCACATTGAAGAATGGCAAGCATAGCGAGAAATAAATTTAAAACCAAAATGCGTCAATCCAACTACATCACACACTCTGCGCTTAGCAAACAATTTTAACTACACCTCGGCTTATAGAAGAAAGGTAAGCATAGCGAGAAATAAATTTAAAACCAAAATGCGTAAATCCAACTACCCTACACAGTTCGCGCTTAGCAAATAATTATAAATACACCTCGGCACATTGAAGAATGGCAAGCATAGCGAGAAATAAATTTAAAACCAAAATGCGTAAATACAACTACCTCACGCACTCAGCGCACAGCAAATAATTTTCACTATACCTAGGCACATTGAAGAATGGCAAGCAGAGCGAGAAATAACTTTAAAACCAAATGCGTCAATCCAACTACCCCACACAGTTCGCGCTTAGCAAATAATTATAAATACACCTCGGCTTACAGAAGAAAGGCAAGCATAGCGAGAAATAAATTTAAAACCAAAATGCGTAAATCCAACTACCCTACACAGTTCGCGCTTAGCAAATAATTATAAATACACCTCGGCACATTGAAGAATGGCAAGCATAGCGAGAAATAAATTTAAAACCAAAATGCGTAAATACAACTACCTCACGCACTCAGCGCACAGCAAATAATTTTCACTATACCTAGGCACATTGAAGAATGGCAAGCAGAGCGAGAAATAACTTTAAAACCAAATGCGTCAATCCAACTACCCCACACAGTTCGCGCTTAGCAAATAATTATAAATACACCTCGGCACATTGAAGAATGGCAAGCATAGCGAGAAATAAATTTAAAACCAAAATGCGTAAATACAACTACCTCACGTACTCAGCGCTTAGCAAACAATTTTAACTACACCTCGGCATATCGAAGAAAGGCAAGCAGAACGAGAAATAACTTTAAAAACAAAATGCGTCAATCCAACTACATCACGCACTCTACGCTCAGCAAATAATTTTAACTATACCTAGGCACATTGAAGAATGGCAAGCAGAGCGAGAAATAACTTTAAAACCAAATGCGTCAATCCAACTACCCCACACAGTTCGCGCTTAGCAAATAATTATAAATACACCTCGGCTTACAGAAGAAAGGCAAGCATAGCGAGAAATAAATTTAAAACCAAAATGCGTAAATCCAACTACCCCACACACTCCACGTTTAGCAAATAATTTTAACTACATCTCGGCACATTGAAGTATAGCAAGCATAGCGAGAAATAAATTTAAAACCAAAATGCGTAAATACAACTACCTCACGCACTCAGCGCTCAGCAAATAATTTTAACTATACCTAGGCACATTGAAGAATGGCAAGCAGAGCGAGAAATAACTTTAAAACCAAATGCGTCAATCCAACTACCCCACACAGTTCGTGCTTAGCAAATAATTATAAATACACCTCGGCACATTTAAGAATGGCAAGCATAGCGAGAAATAAATTTAAAACCAAAATGCGTCAATCCAACTACCCCACACATTTCGCGCTTAGCAAATAATTATAAATACACCTCGGCACATTGAAGAATGGCAAGCATAGCGAGAAATAAATTTAAAACCAAAATGCGTAAATACAACTACCTCACGCACTCAGCGCACGGCAAATAATTTTCACTATACCTAGGCACATTGAAGAATGGCAAGCAGAACGAGAAATAACTTTAAAAACAAAATGCGTCAATCCAACTACATCACGCACTCTACGCTCAGCAAATAATTTTAACTATACCTAGGCACATTGAAGAATGGCAAGCAGAGCGAGAAATAACTTTAAAACCAAATGCGTCAATCCAACTACCCCACACAGTTCGCGCTTAGCAAATAATTATAAATACACCTCGGCTTACAGAAGAAAGGCAAGCATAGCGAGAAATAAATTTAAAACCAAAATGCGTAAATCCAACTACATCACGCACTCTACGCTCAGCAAATAATTTTCACTATACCTAGGCACATTGAAGAATGGCAAGCAGAGCGAGAAATAACTTTAAAACCAAATGCGTCAATCCAACTACCCCACACAGTTCGCGCTTAGCAAATAATTATAAATACACCTCGGCACATTGAAGAATGGCAAGCATAGCGAGAAATAAATTTAAAACCAAAATGCGTAAATACAACTACCTCACGTACTCAGCGCTTAGCAAACAATTTTAACTACACCTCGGCATATCGAAGAAAGGCAAGCAGAACGAGAAATAACTTTAAAAACAAAATGCGTCAATCCAACTACATCACGCACTCTACGCTCAGCAAATAATTTTAACTATACCTAGGCACATTGAAGAATGGCAAGCAGAGCGAGAAATAACTTTAAAACCAAATGCGTCAATCCAACTACCCCACACAGTTCGCGCTTAGCAAATAATTATAAATACACCTCGGCTTACAGAAGAAAGGCAAGCATAGCGAGAAATAAATTTAAAACCAAAATGCGTAAATCCAACTACCCCACACACTCCACGTTTAGCAAATAATTTTAACTACATCTCGGCACATTGAAGTATAGCAAGCATAGCGAGAAATAAATTTAAAACCAAAATGCGTAAATACAACTACCTCACGCACTCAGCGCTCAGCAAATAATTTTAACTATACCTAGGCACATTGAAGAATGGCAAGCAGAGCGAGAAATAACTTTAAAACCAAATGCGTCAATCCAACTACCCCACACAGTTCGTGCTTAGCAAATAATTATAAATACACCTCGGCACATTTAAGAATGGCAAGCATAGCGAGAAATAAATTTAAAACCAAAATGCGTCAATCCAACTACCCCACACATTTCGCGCTTAGCAAATAATTATAAATACACCTCGGCACATTGAAGAATGGCAAGCATAGCGAGAAATAAATTTAAAACCAAAATGCGTAAATACAACTACCTCACGCACTCAGCGCACAGCAAATAATTTTCACTATACCTAGGCACATTGAAGAATGGCAAGCATAGCGAGAAATAAATTTAAAACCAAAATGCGTCAATCCAACTACCCCACACATTTCGCGCTTAGCAAATAATTATAAATACACCTCGGCACATTGAAGAATGGCAAGCATAGCGAGAAATAAATTTAAAACCAAAATGCGTAAATACAACTACCTCACGTACTCAGCGCTTAGCAAACAATTTTAACTACACCTCGGCATATCGAAGAAAGGCAAGCAGAACGAGAAATAACTTTAAAAACAAAATGCGTCAATCCAACTACATCACGCACTCTACGCTCAGCAAATAATTTTAACTATACCTAGGCACATTGAAGAATGGCAAGCAGAGCGAGAAATAACTTTAAAACCAAATGCGTCAATCCAACTACCCCACACAGTTCGCGCTTAGCAAATAATTATAAATACACCTCGGCTTACAGAAGAAAGGCAAGCATAGCGAGAAATAAATTTAAAACCAAAATGCGTAAATCCAACTACCCCACACACTCCACGTTTAGCAAATAATTTTAACTACATCTCGGCACATTGAAGTATAGCAAGCATAGCGAGAAATAAATTTAAAACCAAAATGCGTAAATACAACTACCTCACGCACTCAGCGCTCAGCAAATAATTTTAACTATACCTAGGCACATTGAAGAATGGCAAGCAGAGCGAGAAATAACTTTAAAACCAAATGCGTCAATCCAACTACCCCACACAGTTCGTGCTTAGCAAATAATTATAAATACACCTCGGCACATTTAAGAATGGCAAGCATAGCGAGAAATAAATTTAAAACCAAAATGCGTCAATCCAACTACCCCACACATTTCGCGCTTAGCAAATAATTATAAATACACCTCGGCACATTGAAGAATGGCAAGCATAGCGAGAAATAAATTTAAAACCAAAATGCGTAAATACAACTACCTCACGCACTCAGCGCACAGCAAATAATTTTCACTATACCTAGGCACATTGAAGAATGGCAAGCAGAGCGAGAAATAACTTTAAAACCAAATGCGTCAATCCAACTACCCCACACAGTTCGCGCTTAGCAAATAATTATAAATACACCTCGGCTTACAGAAGAAAGGCAAGCATAGCGAGAAATAAATTTAAAACCAAAATGCGTAAATCCAACTACCCCACACACTCCGCGTTTAGCAAATAATTTTAACTACACCTAGGCACATTGAAGAATGGCAAGCAGAGCGAGAAATAACTTTAAAACCAAATGCGTCAATCCAACTACCCCACACAGTTCGCGCTTAGCAAATAATTATAAATACACCTCGGCACATTGAAGAATGGCAAACAGTGCGAGAAATAAATTCAAAACCAAAATGCGTAAATACAACTACCTCACGCACTCCGCGCTTAGCAAATAATTTTAAATACACCTCGGCACGTTGAATAATGGCAAGCAGTGCGAGAAATAAATTCAAAACCAAAATGCGTAAATACAACTACCTCACGCACTCAGCGCTCAGCAAATAATTATAACTATACCTAGGCACATTGAAGAATGGCAAGCAGAGCGAGAAATAACTTTAAAACCAAATGCGTCAATCCAACTACCCCACACAGTTCGCGCTTAGCAAATAATTATAAATACACCTCGGCTTACAGAAGAAAGGCAAGCATAGCGAGAAATAAATTTAAAACCAAAATGCGTCAATCCAACTACCCCACACAGTTCGCGCTTAGCAAATAATTATAAATACACCTCGGCACATTGAAGAATGGCAAGCATAGCGAGAAATAAATTTAAAACCAAATGCTTCAATCCAACTACCCCACACAGTTCGCGCTTAGCAAATAATTATAAATACACCTCGGCTTACAGAAGAAAGGCAAGCATAGCGAGAAATAAATTTAAAACCAAAATGCGTAAATCCAACTACCCCACACACTCCACGTTTAGCAAATAATTTTAACTACATCTCGGCACATTGAAGTATAGCAAGCATAGCGAGAAATAAATTTAAAACCAAAATGCGTAAATACAACTACCTCACGCACTCAGCGCTCAGCAAATAATTTTAACTATACCTAGGCACATTGAAGAATGGCAAGCAGAGCGAGAAATAACTTTAAAACCAAATGCGTCAATCCAACTACCCCACAGAGTTCGCGCTTAGCAAATAATTATAAATACACCTCGGCACATTTAAGAATGGCAAGCATAGCGAGAAATAAATTTAAAACCAAAATGCGTCAATCCAACTACCCCACACATTTCGCGCTTAGTAAATAATTATAAATACACCTCGGCACATTGAAGAATGGCAAGCATAGCGAGAAATAAATTTAAAACCAAAATGCGTCAATCCAACTACATCACACACTCTGCGCTTAGCAAACAATTTTAACTACACCTCGGCTTATAGAAGAAAGGCAAGCATAGCGAGAAATAAATTTAAAACCAAAATGCGTAAATCCAAGTACCCTACACAGTTCGCGCTTAGCAAATAATTATAAATACACCTCGGCACATTGAAGAATGGCAAGCACAGCGAGAAATAAATTTAAAACCAAAATGCGTAAATACAACTACCTCACGCACTCAGCGCACAGCAAATAATTTTCACTATACCTAGGCACATTGAAGAATGGCAAGCAGAGCGAGAAATAACTTTAAAACCAAATGCGTCAATCCAACTACCCCACACAGTTCGCGCTTAGCAAATAATTATAAATACACCTCGGCTTACAGAAGAAAGGCAAGCATAGCGAGAAATAAATTTAAAACCAAAATGCGTAAATCCAACTACCCTACACAGTTCGCGCTTAGCAAATAATTATAAATACACCTCGGCACATTGAAGAATGGCAAGCATAGCGAGAAATAAATTTAAAACCAAAATGCGTAAATACAACTACCTCACGCACTCAGCGCTCAGCAAATAATTTTAACTATACCTAGGCACATTGAAGAATGGCAAGCAGAGCGAGAAATAACTTTAAAACCAAATGCGTCAATCCAACTACCCCACACAGTTCGTGCTTAGCAAATAATTATAAATACACCTCGGCACATTTAAGAATGGCAAGCATAGCGAGAAATAAATTTAAAACCAAAATGCGTCAATCCAACTACCCCACACATTTCGCGCTTAGCAAATAATTATAAATACACCTCGGCACATTGAAGAATGGCAAGCATAGCGAGAAATAAATTTAAAACCAAAATGCGTAAATACAACTACCTCACGCACTCAGCGCACAGCAAATAATTTTCACTATACCTAGGCACATTGAAGAATGGCAAGCAGAGCGAGAAATAACTTTAAAACCAAATGCGTCAATCCAACTACCCCACACAGTTCGCGCTTAGCAAATAATTATAAATACACCTCGGCTTACAGAAGAAAGGCAAGCATAGCGAGAAATAAATTTAAAACCAAAATGCGTAAATCCAACTACCCCACACACTCCGCGTTTAGCAAATAATTTTAACTACACCTAGGCACATTGAAGAATGGCAAGCAGAGCGAGAAATAACTTTAAAACCAAATGCGTCAATCCAACTACCCCACACAGTTCGCGCTTAGCAAATAATTATAAATACACCTCGGCACATTGAAGAATGGCAAACAGTGCGAGAAATAAATTCAAAACCAAAATGCGTAAATACAACTACCTCACGCACTCCGCGCTTAGCAAATAATTTTAAATACACCTCGGCACGTTGAATAATGGCAAGCAGTGCGAGAAATAAATTCAAAACCAAAATGCGTAAATACAACTACCTCACGCACTCAGCGCTCAGCAAATAATTATAACTATACCTAGGCACATTGAAGAATGGCAAGCAGAGCGAGAAATAACTTTAAAACCAAATGCGTCAATCCAACTACCCCACACAGTTCGCGCTTAGCAAATAATTATAAATACACCTCGGCTTACAGAAGAAAGGCAAGCATAGCGAGAAATAAATTTAAAACCAAAATGCGTCAATCCAACTACCCCACACAGTTCGCGCTTAGCAAATAATTATAAATACACCTCGGCACATTGAAGAATGGCAAGCATAGCGAGAAATAAATTTAAAACCAAATGCTTCAATCCAACTACCCCACACAGTTCGCGCTTAGCAAATAATTATAAATACACCTCGGCTTACAGAAGAAAGGCAAGCATAGCGAGAAATAAATTTAAAACCAAAATGCGTAAATCCAACTACCCCACACACTCCACGTTTAGCAAATAATTTTAACTACATCTCGGCACATTGAAGTATAGCAAGCATAGCGAGAAATAAATTTAAAACCAAAATGCGTAAATACAACTACCTCACGCACTCAGCGCTCAGCAAATAATTTTAACTATACCTAGGCACATTGAAGAATGGCAAGCAGAGCGAGAAATAACTTTAAAACCAAATGCGTCAATCCAACTACCCCACACAGTTCGCGCTTAGCAAATAATTATAAATACACCTCGGCACATTTAAGAATGGCAAGCATAGCGAGAAATAAATTTAAAACCAAAATGCGTCAATCCAACTACCCCACACATTTCGCGCTTAGTAAATAATTATAAATACACCTCGGCACATTGAAGAATGGCAAGCATAGCGAGAAATAAATTTAAAACCAAAATGCGTCAATCCAACTACATCACACACTCTGCGCTTAGCAAACAATTTTAACTACACCTCGGCTTATAGAAGAAAGGCAAGCATAGCGAGAAATAAATTTAAAACCAAAATGCGTAAATCCAAGTACCCTACACAGTTCGCGCTTAGCAAATAATTATAAATACACCTCGGCACATTGAAGAATGGCAAGCACAGCGAGAAATAAATTTAAAACCAAAATGCGTAAATACAACTACCTCACGCACTCAGCGCACAGCAAATAATTTTCACTATACCTAGGCACATTGAAGAATGGCAAGCAGAGCGAGAAATAACTTTAAAACCAAATGCGTCAATCCAACTACCCCACACAGTTCGCGCTTAGCAAATAATTATAAATACACCTCGGCTTACAGAAGAAAGGCAAGCATAGCGAGAAATAAATTTAAAACCAAAATGCGTAAATCCAACTACCCTACACAGTTCGCGCTTAGCAAATAATTATAAATACACCTCGGCACATTGAAGAATGGCAAGCATAGCGAGAAATAAATTTAAAACCAAAATGCGTAAATACAACTACCTCACGCACTCAGCGCACAGCAAATAATTTTCACTATACCTAGGCACATTGAAGAATGGCAAGCAGAGCGAGAAATAACTTTAAAACCAAATGCGTCAATCCAACTACCCCACACAGTTCGCGCTTAGCAAATAATTATAAATACACCTCGGCACATTGAAGAATGGCAAGCATAGCGAGAAATAAATTTAAAACCAAAATGCGTAAATACAACTACCTCACGTACTCAGCGCTTAGCAAACAATTTTAACTACACCTCGGCATATCGAAGAAAGGCAAGCAGAACGAGAAATAACTTTAAAAACAAAATGCGTCAATCCAACTACATCACGCACTCTACGCTCAGCAAATAATTTTAACTATACCTAGGCACATTGAAGAATGGCAAGCAGAGCGAGAAATAACTTTAAAACCAAATGCGTCAATCCAACTACCCCACACAGTTCGCGCTTAGCAAATAATTATAAATACACCTCGGCTTACAGAAGAAAGGCAAGCATAGCGAGAAATAAATTTAAAACCAAAATGCGTAAATCCAACTACCCCACACACTCCACGTTTAGCAAATAATTTTAACTACATCTCGGCACATTGAAGTATAGCAAGCATAGCGAGAAATAAATTTAAAACCAAAATGCGTAAATACAACTACCTCACGTACTCAGCGCTTAGCAAACAATTTTAACTACACCTCGGCATATCGAAGAAAGGCAAGCAGAACGAGAAATAACTTTAAAAACAAAATGCGTCAATCCAACTACATCACGCACTCTACGCTCAGCAAATAATTTTAACTATACCTAGGCACATTGAAGAATGGCAAGCAGAGCGAGAAATAACTTTAAAACCAAATGCGTCAATCCAACTACCCCACACAGTTCGCGCTTAGCAAATAATTATAAATACACCTCGGCTTACAGAAGAAAGGCAAGCATAGCGAGAAATAAATTTAAAACCAAAATGCGTAAATCCAACTACCCCACACACTCCACGTTTAGCAAATAATTTTAACTACATCTCGGCACATTGAAGTATAGCAAGCATAGCGAGAAATAAATTTAAAACCAAAATGCGTAAATACAACTACCTCACGCACTCAGCGCTCAGCAAATAATTTTAACTATACCTAGGCACATTGAAGAATGGCAAGCAGAGCGAGAAATAACTTTAAAACCAAATGCGTCAATCCAACTACCCCACACAGTTCGTGCTTAGCAAATAATTATAAATACACCTCGGCACATTTAAGAATGGCAAGCATAGCGAGAAATAAATTTAAAACCAAAATGCGTCAATCCAACTACCCCACACATTTCGCGCTTAGCAAATAATTATAAATACACCTCGGCACATTGAAGAATGGCAAGCATAGCGAGAAATAAATTTAAAACCAAAATGCGTAAATACAACTACCTCACGCACTCAGCGCACAGCAAATAATTTTCACTATACCTAGGCACATTGAAGAATGGCAAGCATAGCGAGAAATAAATTTAAAACCAAAATGCGTCAATCCAACTACCCCACACATTTCGCGCTTAGCAAATAATTATAAATACACCTCGGCACATTGAAGAATGGCAAGCATAGCGAGAAATAAATTTAAAACCAAAATGCGTAAATACAACTACCTCACGTACTCAGCGCTTAGCAAACAATTTTAACTACACCTCGGCATATCGAAGAAGGCAAGCAGAACGAGAAATAACTTTAAAAACAAAATGCGTCAATCCAACTACATCACGCACTCTACGCTCAGCAAATAATTTTAACTATACCTAGGCACATTGAAGAATGGCAAGCAGAGCGAGAAATAACTTTAAAACCAAATGCGTCAATCCAACTACCCCACACAGTTCGCGCTTAGCAAATAATTATAAATACACCTCGGCTTACAGAAGAAAGGCAAGCATAGCGAGAAATAAATTTAAAACCAAAATGCGTAAATCCAACTACCCCACACACTCCACGTTTAGCAAATAATTTTAACTACATCTCGGCACATTGAAGTATAGCAAGCATAGCGAGAAATAAATTTAAAACCAAAATGCGTAAATACAACTACCTCACGCACTCAGCGCTCAGCAAATAATTTTAACTATACCTAGGCACATTGAAGAATGGCAAGCAGAGCGAGAAATAACTTTAAAACCAAATGCGTCAATCCAACTACCCCACACAGTTCGTGCTTAGCAAATAATTATAAATACACCTCGGCACATTTAAGAATGGCAAGCATAGCGAGAAATAAATTTAAAACCAAAATGCGTCAATCCAACTACCCCACACATTTCGCGCTTAGCAAATAATTATAAATACACCTCGGCACATTGAAGAATGGCAAGCATAGCGAGAAATAAATTTAAAACCAAAATGCGTAAATACAACTACCTCACGCACTCAGCGCACAGCAAATAATTTTCACTATACCTAGGCACATTGAAGAATGGCAAGCAGAGCGAGAAATAACTTTAAAACCAAATGCGTCAATCCAACTACCCCACACAGTTCGCGCTTAGCAAATAATTATAAATACACCTCGGCTTACAGAAGAAAGGCAAGCATAGCGAGAAATAAATTTAAAACCAAAATGCGTAAATCCAACTACCCCACACACTCCGCGTTTAGCAAATAATTTTAACTACACCTAGGCACATTGAAGAATGGCAAGCAGAGCGAGAAATAACTTTAAAACCAAATGCGTCAATCCAACTACCCCACACAGTTCGCGCTTAGCAAATAATTATAAATACACCTCGGCACATTGAAGAATGGCAAACAGTGCGAGAAATAAATTCAAAACCAAAATGCGTAAATACAACTACCTCACGCACTCCGCGCTTAGCAAATAATTTTAAATACACCTCGGCACGTTGAATAATGGCAAGCAGTGCGAGAAATAAATTCAAAACCAAAATGCGTAAATACAACTACCTCACGCACTCAGCGCTCAGCAAATAATTATAACTATACCTAGGCACATTGAAGAATGGCAAGCAGAGCGAGAAATAACTTTAAAACCAAATGCGTCAATCCAACTACCCCACACAGTTCGCGCTTAGCAAATAATTATAAATACACCTCGGCTTACAGAAGAAAGGCAAGCATAGCGAGAAATAAATTTAAAACCAAAATGCGTCAATCCAACTACCCCACACAGTTCGCGCTTAGCAAATAATTATAAATACACCTCGGCACATTGAAGAATGGCAAGCATAGCGAGAAATAAATTTAAAACCAAATGCTTCAATCCAACTACCCCACACAGTTCGCGCTTAGCAAATAATTATAAATACACCTCGGCTTACAGAAGAAAGGCAAGCATAGCGAGAAATAAATTTAAAACCAAAATGCGTAAATCCAACTACCCCACACACTCCACGTTTAGCAAATAATTTTAACTACATCTCGGCACATTGAAGTATAGCAAGCATAGCGAGAAATAAATTTAAAACCAAAATGCGTAAATACAACTACCTCACGCACTCAGCGCTCAGCAAATAATTTTAACTATACCTAGGCACATTGAAGAATGGCAAGCAGAGCGAGAAATAACTTTAAAACCAAATGCGTCAATCCAACTACCCCACACAGTTCGCGCTTAGCAAATAATTATAAATACACCTCGGCACATTTAAGAATGGCAAGCATAGCGAGAAATAAATTTAAAACCAAAATGCGTCAATCCAACTACCCCACACATTTCGCGCTTAGTAAATAATTATAAATACACCTCGGCACATTGAAGAATGGCAAGCATAGCGAGAAATAAATTTAAAACCAAAATGCGTCAATCCAACTACATCACACACTCTGCGCTTAGCAAACAATTTTAACTACACCTCGGCTTATAGAAGAAAGGCAAGCATAGCGAGAAATAAATTTAAAACCAAAATGCGTAAATCCAAGTACCCTACACAGTTCGCGCTTAGCAAATAATTATAAATACACCTCGGCACATTGAAGAATGGCAAGCACAGCGAGAAATAAATTTAAAACCAAAATGCGTAAATACAACTACCTCACGCACTCAGCGCACAGCAAATAATTTTCACTATACCTAGGCACATTGAAGAATGGCAAGCAGAGCGAGAAATAACTTTAAAACCAAATGCGTCAATCCAACTACCCCACACAGTTCGCGCTTAGCAAATAATTATAAATACACCTCGGCTTACAGAAGAAAGGCAAGCATAGCGAGAAATAAATTTAAAACCAAAATGCGTAAATCCAACTACCCTACACAGTTCGCGCTTAGCAAATAATTATAAATACACCTCGGCACATTGAAGAATGGCAAGCATAGCGAGAAATAAATTTAAAACCAAAATGCGTAAATACAACTACCTCACGCACTCAGCGCACAGCAAATAATTTTCACTATACCTAGGCACATTGAAGAATGGCAAGCAGAGCGAGAAATAACTTTAAAACCAAATGCGTCAATCCAACTACCCCACACAGTTCGCGCTTAGCAAATAATTATAAATACACCTCGGCACATTGAAGAATGGCAAGCATAGCGAGAAATAAATTTAAAACCAAAATGCGTAAATACAACTACCTCACGTACTCAGCGCTTAGCAAACAATTTTAACTACACCTCGGCATATCGAAGAAAGGCAAGCAGAACGAGAAATAACTTTAAAAACAAAATGCGTCAATCCAACTACATCACGCACTCTACGCTCAGCAAATAATTTTAACTATACCTAGGCACATTGAAGAATGGCAAGCAGAGCGAGAAATAACTTTAAAACCAAATGCGTCAATCCAACTACCCCACACAGTTCGCGCTTAGCAAATAATTATAAATACACCTCGGCTTACAGAAGAAAGGCAAGCATAGCGAGAAATAAATTTAAAACCAAAATGCGTAAATCCAACTACCCCACACACTCCACGTTTAGCAAATAATTTTAACTACATCTCGGCACATTGAAGTATAGCAAGCATAGCGAGAAATAAATTTAAAACCAAAATGCGTAAATACAACTACCTCACGCACTCAGCGCTCAGCAAATAATTTTAACTATACCTAGGCACATTGAAGAATGGCAAGCAGAGCGAGAAATAACTTTAAAACCAAATGCGTCAATCCAACTACCCCACACAGTTCGTGCTTAGCAAATAATTATAAATACACCTCGGCACATTTAAGAATGGCAAGCATAGCGAGAAATAAATTTAAAACCAAAATGCGTCAATCCAACTACCCCACACATTTCGCGCTTAGCAAATAATTATAAATACACCTCGGCTTACAGAAGAAAGGCAAGCATAGCGAGAAATAAATTTAAAACCAAAATGCGTAAATCCAACTACCCCACACACTCCGCGTTTAGCAAATAATTTTAACTACACCTAGGCACATTGAAGAATGGCAAGCAGAGCGAGAAATAACTTTAAAACCAAATGCGTCAATCCAACTACCCCACACAGTTCGTGCTTAGCAAATAATTATAAATACACCTCGGCACATTGAAGAATGGCAAACAGTGCGAGAAATAAATTCAAAACCAAAATGCGTAAATACAACTACCTCACGCACTCCGCGCTTAGCAAATAATTTTAAATACACCTCGGCACGTTGAATAATGGCAAGCAGTGCGAGAAATAAATTCAAAACCAAAATGCGTAAATACAACTACCTCACGCACTCAGCGCTCAGCAAATAATTATAACTATACCTAGGCACATTGAAGAATGGCAAGCAGAGCGAGAAATAACTTTAAAACCAAATGCGTCAATCCAACTACCCCACACAGTTCGCGCTTAGCAAATAATTATAAATACACCTCGGCTTACAGAAGAAAGGCAAGCATAGCGAGAAATAAATTTAAAACCAAAATGCGTCAATCCAACTACCCCACACAGTTCGCGCTTAGCAAATAATTATAAATACACCTCGGCACATTGAAGAATGGCAAGCATAGCGAGAAATAAATTTAAAACCAAAATGCGTAAATACAACTACCTCACGCACTCAGCGCTTAGCAAACAATTTTAACTACACCTCGGCATATCGAAGAAAGGCAAGCAGAACGAGAAATAACTTTAAAAACAAAATGCGTCAATCCAACTACATCACGCACTCTACGCTCAGCCAATAATTTTAACTATACCTAGGCACATTGAAGAATGGCAAGCAGAGCGAGAAATAACTTTAAAACCAAATGCTTCAATCCAACTACCCCACACAGTTCGCGCTTAGCAAATAATTATAAATACACCTCGGCTTACAGAAGAAAGGCAAGCATAGCGAGAAATAAATTTAAAACCAAAATGCGTAAATCCAACTACCCCACACACTCCACGTTTAGCAAATAATTTTAACTACATCTCGGCACATTGAAGTATAGCAAGCATAGCGAGAAATAAATTTAAAACCAAAATGCGTAAATACAACTACCTCACGGACTCAGCGCTCAGCAAATAATTTTAACTATACCTAGGCACATTGAAGAATGGCAAGCAGAGCGAGAAATAACTTTAAAACCAAATGCGTCAATCCAACTACCCCACACAGTTCGCGCTTAGCAAATAATTATAAATACACCTCGGCACATTGAAGAATGGCAAGCATAGCGAGAAATAAATTTAAAACCAAAATGCGTCAATCCAACTACCCCACACATTTCGCGCTTAGTAAATAATTATAAATACACCTCGGCACATTGAAGAATGGCAAGCATAGCGAGAAATAAATTTAAAACCAAAATGCGTCAATCCAACTACATCACACACTCTGCGCTTAGCAAACAATTTTAACTACACCTCGGCTTATAGAAGAAAGGCAAGCATAGCGAGAAATAAATTTAAAACCAAAATGCGTAAATCCAACTACCCTACACAGTTCGCGCTTAGCAAATAATTATAAATACACCTCGGCACATTGAAGAATGGCAAGCATAGCGAGAAATAAATTTAAAACCAAAATGCGTAAATACAACTACCTCACGCACTCAGCGCACAGCAAATAATTTTCACTATACCTAGGCACATTGAAGAATGGCAAGCAGAGCGAGAAATAACTTTAAAACCAAATGCGTCAATCCAACTACCCCACACAGTTCGCGCTTAGCAAATAATTATAAATACACCTCGGCTTACAGAAGAAAGGCAAGCATAGCGAGAAATAAATTTAAAACCAAAATGCGTAAATCCAACTACCCTACACAGTTCGCGCTTAGCAAATAATTATAAATACACCTCGGCACATTGAAGAATGGCAAGCATAGCGAGAAATAAATTTAAAACCAAAATGCGTAAATACAACTACCTCACGCACTCAGCGCACAGCAAATAATTTTCACTATACCTAGGCACATTGAAGAATGGCAAGCAGAGCGAGAAATAACTTTAAAACCAAATGCGTCAATCCAACTACCCCACACAGTTCGCGCTTAGCAAATAATTATAAATACACCTCGGCACATTGAAGAATGGCAAGCATAGCGAGAAATAAATTTAAAACCAAAATGCGTAAATACAACTACCTCACGTACTCAGCGCTTAGCAAACAATTTTAACTACACCTCGGCATATCGAAGAAAGGCAAGCAGAACGAGAAATAACTTTAAAAACAAAATGCGTCAATCCAACTACATCACGCACTCTACGCTCAGCAAATAATTTTAACTATACCTAGGCACATTGAAGAATGGCAAGCAGAGCGAGAAATAACTTTAAAACCAAATGCGTCAATCCAACTACCCCACACAGTTCGCGCTTAGCAAATAATTATAAATACACCTCGGCTTACAGAAGAAAGGCAAGCATAGCGAGAAATAAATTTAAAACCAAAATGCGTAAATCCAACTACCCCACACACTCCACGTTTAGCAAATAATTTTAACTACATCTCGGCACATTGAAGTATAGCAAGCATAGCGAGAAATAAATTTAAAACCAAAATGCGTAAATACAACTACCTCACGCACTCAGCGCTCAGCAAATAATTTTCACTATACCTAGGCACATTGAAGAATGGCAAGCAGAGCGAGAAATAACTTTAAAACCAAATGCGTCAATCCAACTACCCCACACAGTTCGTGCTTAGCAAATAATTATAAATACACCTCGGCACATTTAAGAATGGCAAGCATAGCGAGAAATAAATTTAAAACCAAAATGCGTCAATCCAACTACCCCACACATTTCGCGCTTAGCAAATAATTATAAATACACCTCGGCACATTGAAGAATGGCAAGCATAGCGAGAAATAAATTTAAAACCAAAATGCGTAAATACAACTACCTCACGCACTCAGCGCACAGCAAATAATTTTCACTATACCTAGGCACATTGAAGAATGGCAAGCAGAGCGAGAAATAACTTTAAAACCAAATGCGTCAATCCAACTACCCCACACAGTTCGCGCTTAGCAAATAATTATAAATACACCTCGGCTTACAGAAGAAAGGCAAGCATAGCGAGAAATAAATTTAAAACCAAAATGCGTAAATCCAACTACCCCACACACTCCGCGTTTAGCAAATAATTTTAACTACACCTAGGCACATTGAAGAATGGCAAGCAGAGCGAGAAATAACTTTAAAACCAAATGCGTCAATCCAACTACCCCACACAGTTCGCGCTTAGCAAATAATTATAAATACACCTCGGCACATTGAAGAATGGCAAACAGTGCGAGAAATAAATTCAAAACCAAAATGCGTAAATACAACTACCTCACGCACTCCGCGCTTAGCAAATAATTTTAAATACACCTCGGCACGTTGAATAATGGCAAGCAGTGCGAGAAATAAATTCAAAACCAAAATGCGTAAATACAACTACCTCACGCACTCAGCGCTCAGCAAATAATTATAACTATACCTAGGCACATTGAAGAATGGCAAGCAGAGCGAGAAATAACTTTAAAACCAAATGCGTCAATCCAACTACCCCACACAGTTCGCGCTTAGCAAATAATTATAAATACACCTCGGCTTACAGAAGAAAGGCAAGCATAGCGAGAAATAAATTTAAAACCAAAATGCGTCAATCCAACTACCCCACACAGTTCGCGCTTAGCAAATAATTATAAATACACCTCGGCACATTGAAGAATGGCAAGCATAGCGAGAAATAAATTTAAAACCAAATGCTTCAATCCAACTACCCCACACAGTTCGCGCTTAGCAAATAATTATAAATACACCTCGGCTTACAGAAGAAAGGCAAGCATAGCGAGAAATAAATTTAAAACCAAAATGCGTAAATCCAACTACCCCACACACTCCACGTTTAGCAAATAATTTTAACTACATCTCGGCACATTGAAGTATAGCAAGCATAGCGAGAAATAAATTTAAAACCAAAATGCGTAAATACAACTACCTCACGCACTCAGCGCTCAGCAAATAATTTTAACTATACCTAGGCACATTGAAGAATGGCAAGCAGAGCGAGAAATAACTTTAAAACCAAATGCGTCAATCCAACTACCCCACACAGTTCGCGCTTAGCAAATAATTATAAATACACCTCGGCACATTTAAGAATGGCAAGCAGAGCGAGAAATAACTTTAAAACCAAATGCGTCAATCCAACTACCCCACACAGTTCGCGCTTAGCAAATAATTATAAATACACCTCGGCACATTTAAGAATGGCAAGCATAGCGAGAAATAAATTTAAAACCAAAATGCGTCAATCCAACTACCCCACACATTTCGCGCTTAGTAAATAATTATAAATACACCTCGGCACATTGAAGAATGGCAAGCATAGCGAGAAATAAATTTAAAACCAAAATGCGTCAATCCAACTACATCACACACTCTGCGCTTAGCAAACAATTTTAACTACACCTCGGCTTATAGAAGAAAGGCAAGCATAGCGAGAAATAAATTTAAAACCAAAATGCGTAAATCCAACTACCCTACACAGTTCGCGCTTAGCAAATAATTATAAATACACCTCGGCACATTGAAGAATGGCAAGCATAGCGAGAAATAAATTTAAAACCAAAATGCGTAAATACAACTACCTCACGCACTCAGCGCACAGCAAATAATTTTCACTATACCTAGGCACATTGAAGAATGGCAAGCAGAGCGAGAAATAACTTTAAAACCAAATGCGTCAATCCAACTACCCCACACAGTTCGCGCTTAGCAAATAATTATAAATACACCTCGGCTTACAGAAGAAAGGCAAGCATAGCGAGAAATAAATTTAAAACCAAAATGCGTAAATCCAACTACCCTACACAGTTCGCGCTTAGCAAATAATTATAAATACACCTCGGCACATTGAAGAATGGCAAGCATAGCGAGAAATAAATTTAAAACCAAAATGCGTAAATACAACTACCTCACGCACTCAGCGCACAGCAAATAATTTTCACTATACCTAGGCACATTGAAGAATGGCAAGCAGAGCGAGAAATAACTTTAAAACCAAATGCGTCAATCCAACTACCCCACACAGTTCGCGCTTAGCAAATAATTATAAATACACCTCGGCACATTGAAGAATGGCAAGCATAGCGAGAAATAAATTTAAAACCAAAATGCGTAAATACAACTACCTCACGTACTCAGCGCTTAGCAAACAATTTTAACTACACCTCGGCATATCGAAGAAAGGCAAGCAGAACGAGAAATAACTTTAAAAACAAAATGCGTCAATCCAACTACATCACGCACTCTACGCTCAGCAAATAATTTTAACTATACCTAGGCACATTGAAGAATGGCAAGCAGAGCGAGAAATAACTTTAAAACCAAATGCGTCAATCCAACTACCCCACACAGTTCGCGCTTAGCAAATAATTATAAATACACCTCGGCTTACAGAAGAAAGGCAAGCATAGCGAGAAATAAATTTAAAACCAAAATGCGTAAATCCAACTACCCCACACACTCCACGTTTAGCAAATAATTTTAACTACATCTCGGCACATTGAAGTATAGCAAGCATAGCGAGAAATAAATTTAAAACCAAAATGCGTAAATACAACTACCTCACGCACTCAGCGCTCAGCAAATAATTTTAACTATACCTAGGCACATTGAAGAATGGCAAGCAGAGCGAGAAATAACTTTAAAACCAAATGCGTCAATCCAACTACCCCACACAGTTCGTGCTTAGCAAATAATTATAAATACACCTCGGCACATTTAAGAATGGCAAGCATAGCGAGAAATAAATTTAAAACCAAAATGCGTCAATCCAACTACCCCACACATTTCGCGCTTAGCAAATAATTATAAATACACCTCGGCTTACAGAAGAAAGGCAAGCATAGCGAGAAATAAATTTAAAACCAAAATGCGTAAATCCAACTACCCCACACACTCCGCGTTTAGCAAATAATTTTAACTACACCTAGGCACATTGAAGAATGGCAAGCAGAGCGAGAAATAACTTTAAAACCAAATGCGTCAATCCAACTACCCCACACAGTTCGCGCTTAGCAAATAATTATAAATACACCTCGGCACATTGAAGAATGGCAAACAGTGCGAGAAATAAATTCAAAACCAAAATGCGTAAATACAACTACCTCACGCACTCCGCGCTTAGCAAATAATTTTAAATACACCTCGGCACGTTGAATAATGGCAAGCAGTGCGAGAAATAAATTCAAAACCAAAATGCGTAAATACAACTACCTCACGCACTCAGCGCTCAGCAAATAATTATAACTATACCTAGGCACATTGAAGAATGGCAAGCAGAGCGAGAAATAACTTTAAAACCAAATGCGTCAATCCAACTACCCCACACAGTTCGCGCTTAGCAAATAATTATAAATACACCTCGGCTTACAGAAGAAAGGCAAGCATAGCGAGAAATAAATTTAAAACCAAAATGCGTCAATCCAACTACCCCACACAGTTCGCGCTTAGCAAATAATTATAAATACACCTCGGCACATTGAAGAATGGCAAGCATAGCGAGAAATAAATTTAAAACCAAAATGCGTAAATACAACTACCTCACGCACTCAGCGCTTAGCAAACAATTTTAACTACACCTCGGCATATCGAAGAAAGGCAAGCAGAACGAGAAATAACTTTAAAAACAAAATGCGTCAATCCAACTACATCACGCACTCTACGCTCAGCCAATAATTTTAACTATACCTAGGCACATTGAAGAATGGCAAGCAGAGCGAGAAATAACTTTAAAACCAAATGCTTCAATCCAACTACCCCACACAGTTCGCGCTTAGCAAATAATTATAAATACACCTCGGCTTACAGAAGAAAGGCAAGCATAGCGAGAAATAAATTTAAAACCAAAATGCGTAAATCCAACTACCCCACACACTCCACGTTTAGCAAATAATTTTAACTACATCTCGGCACATTGAAGTATAGCAAGCATAGCGAGAAATAAATTTAAAACCAAAATGCGTAAATACAACTACCTCACGCACTCAGCGCTCAGCAAATAATTTTAACTATACCTAGGCACATTGAAGAATGGCAAGCAGAGCGAGAAATAACTTTAAAACCAAATGCGTCAATCCAACTACCCCACACAGTTCGCGCTTAGCAAATAATTATAAATACACCTCGGCACATTTAAGAATGGCAAGCATAGCGAGAAATAAATTTAAAACCAAAATGCGTCAATCCAACTACCCCACACATTTCGCGCTTAGTAAATAATTATAAATACACCTCGGCACATTGAAGAATGGCAAGCATAGCGAGAAATAAATTTAAAACCAAAATGCGTCAATCCAACTACATCACACACTCTGCGCTTAGCAAACAATTTTAACTACACCTCGGCTTATAGAAGAAAGGCAAGCATAGCGAGAAATAAATTTAAAACCAAAATGCGTAAATCCAACTACCCTACACAGTTCGCGCTTAGCAAATAATTATAAATACACCTCGGCACATTGAAGAATGGCAAGCATAGCGAGAAATAAATTTAAAACCAAAATGCGTAAATACAACTACCTCACGCACTCAGCGCACAGCAAATAATTTTCACTATACCTAGGCACATTGAAGAATGGCAAGCAGAGCGAGAAATAACTTTAAAACCAAATGCGTCAATCCAACTACCCCACACAGTTCGCGCTTAGCAAATAATTATAAATACACCTCGGCTTACAGAAGAAAGGCAAGCATAGCGAGAAATAAATTTAAAACCAAAATGCGTAAATCCAACTACCCTACACAGTTCGCGCTTAGCAAATAATTATAAATACACCTCGGCACATTGAAGAATGGCAAGCATAGCGAGAAATAAATTTAAAACCAAAATGCGTAAATACAACTACCTCACGCACTCAGCGCACAGCAAATAATTTTCACTATACCTAGGCACATTGAAGAATGGCAAGCAGAGCGAGAAATAACTTTAAAACCAAATGCGTCAATCCAACTACCCCACACAGTTCGCGCTTAGCAAATAATTATAAATACACCTCGGCACATTGAAGAATGGCAAGCATAGCGAGAAATAAATTTAAAACCAAAATGCGTAAATACAACTACCTCACGTACTCAGCGCTTAGCAAACAATTTTAACTACACCTCGGCATATCGAAGAAAGGCAAGCAGAACGAGAAATAACTTTAAAAACAAAATGCGTCAATCCAACTACATCACGCACTCTACGCTCAGCAAATAATTTTAACTATACCTAGGCACATTGAAGAATGGCAAGCAGAGCGAGAAATAACTTTAAAACCAAATGCGTCAATCCAACTACCCCACACAGTTCGCGGTTAGCAAATAATTATAAATACACCTCGGCTTACAGAAGAAAGGCAAGCATAGCGAGAAATAAATTTAAAACCAAAATGCGTAAATCCAACTACCCCACACACTCCACGTTTAGCAAATAATTTTAACTACATCTCGGCACATTGAAGTATAGCAAGCATAGCGAGAAATAAATTTAAAACCAAAATGCGTAAATACAACTACCTCACGCACTCAGCGCTCAGCAAATAATTTTAACTATACCTAGGCACATTGAAGAATGGCAAGCAGAGCGAGAAATAACTTTAAAACCAAATGCGTCAATCCAACTACCCCACACAGTTCGTGCTTAGCAAATAATTATAAATACACCTCGGCACATTTAAGAATGGCAAGCATAGCGAGAAATAAATTTAAAACCAAAATGCGTCAATCCAACTACCCCACACATTTCGCGCTTAGTAAATAATTATAAATACACCTCGGCACATTGAAGAATGGCAAGCATAGCGAGAAATAAATTTAAAACCAAAATGCGTCAATCCAACTACATCACACACTCTGCGCTTAGCAAACAATTTTAACTACACCTCGGCTTATAGAAGAAAGGCAAGCATAGCGAGAAATAAATTTAAAACCAAAATGCGTAAATCCAACTACCCTACACAGTTCGCGCTTAGCAAATAATTATAAATACACCTCGGCACATTGAAGAATGGCAAGCATAGCGAGAAATAAATTTAAAACCAAAATGCGTAAATACAACTACCTCACGCACTCAGCGCACAGCAAATAATTTTCACTATACCTAGGCACATTGAAGAATGGCAAGCAGAGCGAGAAATAACTTTAAAACCAAATGCGTCAATCCAACTACCCCACACAGTTCGCGCTTAGCAAATAATTATAAATACACCTCGGCTTACAGAAGAAAGGCAAGCATAGGGAGAAATAAATTTAAAACCAAAATGCGTAAATCCAACTACCCCACACACTCCGCGTTTAGCAAATAATTTGAACTACACCTAGGCACATTGAAGAATGGCAAGCAGAGCGAGAAATAAATTTAAAACCAAAATGCGTAAATACAACTACCTCACGCACTCAGCGCTCAGCAAATAATTTTAACTATACCTAGGCACATTGAAGAATGGCAAGCAGAACGAGAAATAACTTTAAAACCAAATGCGTCAATCCAACTACCCCACACAGTTCGCGCTTAGCAAATAATTATAAATACACCTCGGCACATTTAAGAATGGCAAGCATAGCGAGAAATAAATTTAAAACCAAAATGCGTCAATCCAACTACCCCACACATTTCGCGCTTAGTAAATAATTATAAATACACCTCGGCACATTGAAGAATGGCAAGCATAGCGAGAAATAAATTTAAAACCAAAATGCGTCAATCCAACTACATCACACACTCTGCGCTTAGCAAACAATTTTAACTACACCTCGGCTTATAGAAGAAAGGCAAGCATAGCGAGAAATAAATTTAAAACCAAAATGCGTAAATCCAACTACCCTACACAGTTCGCGCTTAGCAAATAATTATAAATACACCTCGGCACATTGAAGAATGGCAAGCATAGCGAGAAATAAATTTAAAACCAAAATGCGTAAATACAACTACCTCACGCACTCAGCGCACAGCAAATAATTTTCACTATACCTAGGCACATTGAAGAATGGCAAGCAGAGCGAGAAATAACTTTAAAACCAAATGCGTCAATCCAACTACCCCACACAGTTCGCGCTTAGCAAATAATTATAAATACACCTCGGCACATTGAAGAATGGCAAGCATAGCGAGAAATAAATTTAAAACCAAAATGTGTAAATACAACTACCTCACGTACTCAGCGCTTAGCAAACAATTTTAACTACACCTCGGCATATCGAAGAAAGGCAAGCAGAACGAGAAATAACTTTAAAAACAAAATGCGTCAATCCAACTACATCACGCACTCTACGCTCAGCAAATAATTTTAACTATACCTAGGCACATTGAAGAATGGCAAGCAGAGCGAGAAATAACTTTAAAACCAAATGCGTCAATCCAACTACCCCACACAGTTCGCGGTTAGCAAATAATTATAAATACACCTCGGCTTACAGAAGAAAGGCAAGCATAGCGAGAAATAAATTTAAAACCAAAATGCGTAAATCCAACTACCCCACACACTCCACGTTTAGCAAATAATTTTAACTACATCTCGGCACATTGAAGTATAGCAAGCATAGCGAGAAATAAATTTAAAACCAAAATGCGTAAATACAACTACCTCACGCACTCAGCGCTCAGCAAATAATTTTAACTATACCTAGGCACATTGAAGAATGGCAAGCAGAGCGAGAAATAACTTTAAAACCAAATGCGTCAATCCAACTACCCCACACAGTTCGTGCTTAGCAAATAATTATAAATACACCTCGGCACATTTAAGAATGGCAAGCATAGCGAGAAATAAATTTAAAACCAAAATGCGTCAATCCAACTACCCCACACATTTCGCGCTTAGTAAATAATTATAAATACACCTCGGCACATTGAAGAATGGCAAGCATAGCGAGAAATAAATTTAAAACCAAAATGCGTCAATCCAACTACATCACACACTCTGCGCTTAGCAAACAATTTTAACTACACCTCGGCTTATAGAAGAAAGGCAAGCATAGCGAGAAATAAATTTAAAACCAAAATGCGTAAATCCAACTACCCTACACAGTTCGCGCTTAGCAAATAATTATAAATACACCTCGGCACATTGAAGAATGGCAAGCATAGCGAGAAATAAATTTAAAACCAAAATGCGTAAATACAACTACCTCACGCACTCAGCGCACAGCAAATAATTTTCACTATACCTAGGCACATTGAAGAATGGCAAGCAGAGCGAGAAATAACTTTAAAACCAAATGCGTCAATCCAACTACCCCACACAGTTCGCGCTTAGCAAATAATTATAAATACACCTCGGCTTACAGAAGAAAGGCAAGCATAGCGAGAAATAAATTTAAAACCAAAATGCGTAAATCCAACTACCCCACACACTCCGCGTTTAGCAAATAATTTTAACTACACCTAGGCACATTGAAGAATGGCAAGCAGAGCGAGAAATAACTTTAAAACCAAAATGCGTAAATACAACTACCTCACGCACTCAGCGCTCAGCAAATAATTTTAACTATACCTAGGCACATTGAAGAATGGCAAGCAGAGCGAGAAATAACTTTAAAACCAAATGCGTCAATCCAACTACCCCACACAGTTCGTGCTTAGCAAATAATTATAAATACACCTCGGCACATTTAAGAATGGCAAGCATAGCGAGAAATAAATTTAAAACCAAAATGCGTCAATCCAACTACCCCACACATTTCGCGCTTAGTAAATAATTATAAATACACCTCGGCACATTGAAGAATGGCAAGCATAGCGAGAAATAAATTTAAAACCAAAATGCGTCAATCCAACTACATCACACACTCTGCGCTTAGCAAACAATTTTAACTACACCTCGGCTTATAGAAGAAAGGCAAGCATAGCGAGAAATAAATTTAAAACCAAAATGCGTAAATCCAACTACCCTACACAGTTCGCGCTTAGCAAATAATTATAAATACACCTCGGCACATTGAAGAATGGCAAGCATAGCGAGAAATAAATTTAAAACCAAAATGCGTAAATCCAACTACCCCACACACTCCGCGTTTAGCAAATAATTTGAACTACACCTAGGCACATTGAAGAATGGCAAGCAGAGCGAGAAATAACTTTAAAACCAAATGCGTCAATCCAACTACCCCACACAGTTCGCGCTTAGCAAACAAGTTTAAATACACCTCGGCACATTGAAGAATGGCAAACAGTGCGAGAAATAAATTCAAAACCAAAATGCGTAAATACAACTACCTCACGCACTCCGCGCTTAGCAAATAATTTTAAATACATCTCGGCACATTGAATAATGGCAAGCAGTGCGAGAAATAAATTCAAAACCAAAATGCGTAAATACAACTACCTCACGCACTCAGCGCTCAGCAAATAATTATAACTATACCTAGGCACATTGAAGAATGGCAAGCAGAGCGAGAAATAACTTTAAAACCAAAATGTGTCGATCCAACTACATCACGCACTGAGCGCTCAGCAAATAATTATAAATACACCTCGGCACATTGAAGAATGGCAAGCATAGCGAGAAATAAATTTAAAACCAAAATGCGTAAATACAACTACCTCACGCACTCAGCGCACAGCAAATAATTTTCACTATACCTAGGCACATTGAAGAATGGCAAGCAGAGCCAGAAATAACTTTAAAACCAAAATGCGTCAATCCAACTACATCACACACTCTGCGCTTAGCAAATAATTTTAAATACACCTCGGCACATTGAAGAATGGAAAGCAGTGCGAGAAATAACTTTAAAACCAAATGCGTTAATCCAACTACCCCACACAGTCCGCGCTTAGCAAACAATTTTAACTACACCTCGGCTTATCGAAGAAAGGCAAGCAGAACGAGAAATAACTTTAATGCCAAGATGCGTTAATCCAACTACATCACGCACTCTGCTCTCAGCAAATAATTATAAGTACACTATAGCACTTTAAAAGAAGGCTAGAAAATCGAAGATGACATTTAAAACTAAAATGCCTAAATCCAACAATCCCACACAGTCCGCGCTTAGCAAACGATTTTAACTACACCTCGGCTAATCGAAGAAAGGCAAGCACAGCGAGTAATAAATTCAAAACCACATTGCGTAAATACAACTACCTGACGCACTCAGCGTTCAGCAAACAATTTTAACTATACCTAGGCACATTGAAGAATGGCAAGCAGAGCCAGAAATAACTTTAAAATCAATATGCGTCAATCCAACTACATCACACGCTCTGCGCTTAGCAAATAAATATAAATACACCTCGGCACATTGAAGAATGGCAAGCAGTGCGAGAAATAAATTCAAAACCAAAATGCGTAAATACAACTACCTCACGCACTCAGCGCTCAGCAAATAATTATAACTATACCTAGGCACATTGAAGAAAGGCAAGCAGAACGAGAAATAACTTTAATGCCAAGATGCGTTAATCCAACTACATCACGCACTCTGCTCTCAGCAAATAATTATAAGTACACTATAGCACTTTAAAAGAAGGCTAGAAAATCGAAGATGACATTTAAAACCAAAATGCGTCAATCCAACATCACGCACTCCGCGCTCAGCGAATCATTTCTTCTACACCTTGGCACATCGAAGGAAGGCGAGAAATAACTTTAAAACCAAACTGCGTCGATCCAACTACATCACGCACTCTGCGCTCAGCAAATAATTTTAACTATACCTAGGCACATTGAAGAATGGCAAGCAGAGCGAGAAATTACTTTAAAACCAAATGCGTTAATCCAACTACCCCACACAGTCCGCGCTTAGCAAACAATTTTAACTACACCTCGGCTTATCGAAGAAAGGCAAGCAGAACGAGAAATAACTTTAATGCCAAGATGCGTTAATCCAACTACATCACGCACTCTGCTCTCAGCAAATAATTATAAGTACACTATAGCACTTTAAAAGAAGGCTAGAAAATCGAAGATGACATTTAAAACTAAAATGCCTAAATCCAACTACCCCACACAGTCCGCGCTTAGCAAACAATTTTAACTACACCTCGGCTTAACGAAGAAAGGCAAGCAGAGCGAGAAATAAATTCAAATCCAAAATGCGTAAATACAACTACTTCACGCACTCAGCGCTCAGCAAATAATTTTAACTATACCTAGGCACATTGAAGAATGGCAAGCAGAGCCAGAAATAACTTTAAAACCAATATGCGTCAATCCAACTACATCACACACTCTGCGCTTAGCAAATAATTTTAAATACACCTCGGCACATTGAAGAATGGCAAGCAGTGCGAGAAATAACTTTAAAACCAAATGCGTCAATCCAACTACCCCACACAGTCCGCGCTTAGCAAACAATTTTAACTACACCTCGGCTTATCGAAGAAAGGCAAGCAGAGCGAGAAATAACTTCAAAAACAAAATGCGTCAATCCAACTACCTATGCACTCAGCGCTCAGCAAATAATTATAAGTACACTATAGCACTTTGAAGGAAGGCTAGTAAAGCGAAGATGACATTTAAAACTAAAATGCCTAAATCCAACAATCCCACACAGTCCGCGCTTAGCAAACGATTTTAACTACACCTCGGCTTATCGAAGAAAGGCAAGCACAGCGAGTAATAAATTCAAAACCACATTGCGTAAATACAACTACCTGACGCACTCAGCGTTCAGCAAACAATTTTAACTATACCTAGGCACATTGAAGAATGGCAAGCAGAGCCAGAAATAACTTTAAAATCAATATGCGTCAATCCAACTACATCACACGCTCTGCGCTTAGCAAATAAATATAAATACACCTCGGCACATTGAAGAATGGCAAGCAGTGCGAGAAATAAATTTAAAACCAAAATGCGTCAATCCAACATCACGCACTCCGCGCTCAGCGAATCATTTCTTCTACACCTTGGCACATCGAAGGAAGGCGAGAAATAACTTTAAAACCAAACTGCGTCGATCCAACTACATCACGCACTCTGCGCTCAGCAAATAATTTTAACTATACCTAGGCACATTGAAGAATGGCAAGCAGAGCGAGAAATTACTTTAAAACCAAAATGGGTCAATCCAACTAAATCATGCACTCTGCGCTTAGCAAACAATTTTAAATACACCTCGGTTATCGAAGAAAGGCAAGCAGAGCGAGAAATAAATTCAAAACCAAAATGCGTAAATACAACTACCTCACGCACTCAGCGTTCAGTAAATAATTTTAACTATACCTAGGCACATTGAAGAATGGCAAGCAGAGCGAGAAATAACTTTAAAACCAAATGCGTCAATCCAACTAACCCACACAGTTCGCGCTTAGCAAATAATTATAAATACACCTCGGCACATTGAAGAATGGCAAGCATAGCGAGAAATAAATTTAAAACCAAAATGCGTCAATCCAACTACCCCACACAGTTCGCGCTTAGTAAATAATTATAAATACACCTCGGCACATTGAAGAATGGCAAGCATAGCGAGAAATAAATTTAAAACCAAAATGCGTCAATCCAACTACATTACACACTCTGCGCTTAGCAAACAATTTTAACTACACCTCGGCTTATAGAAGAAAGGCAAGCATAGCGAGAAATAAATTTAAAACCAAAATGCGTAATTCCAACTACACTACACAGTTCGCGCTTAGCAAATAATTATAAATACACCTCGGCACATTGAAGAATGGCAAGCATAGCGAGAAATAAATTTAAAACTAAAATGCGTAAATACAACTACCTCACGCACTCAGCGCACAGCAAATAATTTTCACTATACCTAGGCACATTGAAGAATGGCAAGCAGAGCCAGAAATAACTTTAAAACCAAAATGCGTCAATTCAACTACATCACGCACTCTGCGCTTAGCAAACAAGTTTAAATACACCTCGGCACATTGAAGAATGGCAAACAGTGCGAGAAATAAATTCAAAACCAAAATGCGTAGATACAACTACCTCACGCACTCCGCGCTTAGCAAATAATTTTAAATACATCTCGGCACATTGAATAATGGCAAGCAGTGCGAGAAATAAATTCAAAACCAAAATGCGTAAATACAACTACCTCACGCACTCAGCGCTCAGCAAATAATTATAACTATACCTAGGCACATTGAAGAATGGCAAGTAGAGCGAGAAATAACTTTAAAACCAAAATGTGTCGATCCAACTACATCACGCACTGAGCGCTCAGCAAATAATTATAAGTACACTATAGCACTTTGAAGGAAGGCTACTAAAGCGAAGATGACATTTAAAACCAAAATGCGTCAATCCAACTACATTACACACTCTGCGCTTAGCAAACAATTTTAACTACACCTCGGCTTATAGAAGAAAGGCAAGCATAGCGAGAAATAAATTTAAAACCAAAATGCGTAAATCCAACTACACTACACAGTTCGCGCTTAGCAAATAATTATAAATACACCTCGGCACATTGAAGAATGGCAAGCATAGCGAGAAATAAATTTAAAACTAAAATGCGTAAATACAACTACCTCACGCACTCAGCGCACAGCAAATAATTTTCACTATACCTAGGCACATTGAAGAATGGCAAGCAGAGCCAGAAATAACTTTAAAACCAAAATGCGTCAATTCAACTACATCACGCACTCTGCGCTTAGCAAACAAGTTTAAATACACCTCGGCACATTGAAGAATGGCAAACAGTGCGAGAAATAAATTCAAAACCAAAATGCGTAGATACAACTACCTCACGCACTCCGCGCTTAGCAAATAATTTTAAATACATCTCGGCACATTGAATAATGGCAAGCAGTGCGAGAAATAAATTCAAAACCAAAATGCGTAAATACAACTACCTCACGCACTCAGCGCTCATCAAATAATTATAACTATACCTAGGCACATTGAAGAATGGCAAGCAGAGCGAGAAATAACTTTAAAACCAAAATGTGTCGATCCAACTACATCACGCACTGAGCGCTCAGCAAATAATTATAAGTACACTATAGCACTTTGAAGGAAGGCTACTAAAGCGAAGATGACATTTAAAACCAAAATGCGTCAATCCAACTACATCACACACTCTGCGCTTAGCAAACAATTTTAACTACACCTCGGCTTATAGAAGAAAGGCAAGCATAGCGAGAAATAAATTTAAAACCAAAATGCGTAAATCCAACTACCCTACACAGTTCGCGCTTAGCAAATAATTATAAATACACCTCGGCACATTGAAGAATGGCAAGCATAGCGAGAAATAAATTTAAAACCAAAATGCGTAAATACAACTACCTCACGCACTCAGCGCACAGCAAATAATTTTCACTATACCTAGGCACATTGAAGAATGGCAAGCAGAGCCAGAAATAACTTTAAAACCAAAATGCGTCAATCCAACTACATCACACACTCTGCGCTTAGCAAATAATTTTAAATACACCTCGGCACATTGAAGAATGGAAAGCAGTGCGAGAAATAACTTTAAAACCAAATGCGTTAATCCAACTACCCCACACAGTCCGCGCTTAGCAAACAATTTTAACTACACCTCGGCTTATCGAAGAAAGGCAAGCAGAACGAGAAATAACTTTAATGCCAAGATGCGTTAATCCAACTACATCACGCACTCTGCTCTCAGCAAATAATTATAAGTACACTATAGCACTTTAAAAGAAGGCTAGAAAATCGAAGATGACATTTAAAACTAAAATGCCTAAATCCAACAATCCCACACAGTCCGCGCTTAGCAAACGATTTTAACTACACCTCGGCTAATCGAAGAAAGGCAAGCACAGCGAGTAATAAATTCAAAACCACATTGCGTAAATACAACTACCTGACGCACTCAGCGTTCAGCAAACAATTTTAACTATACCTAGGCACATTGAAGAATGGCAAGCAGAGCCAGAAATAACTTTAAAATCAATATGCGTCAATCCAACTACATCACACGCTCTGCGCTTAGCAAATAAATATAAATACACCTCGGCACATTGAAGAATGGCAAGCAGTGCGAGAAATAAATTCAAAACCAAAATGCGTAAATACAACTACCTCACGCACTCAGCGCTCAGCAAATAATTATAACTATACCTAGGCACATTGAAGAAAGGCAAGCAGAACGAGAAATAACTTTAATGCCAAGATGCGTTAATCCAACTACATCACGCACTCTGCTCTCAGCAAATAATTATAAGTACACTATAGCACTTTAAAAGAAGGCTAGAAAATCGAAGATGACATTTAAAACCAAAATGCGTCAATCCAACATCACGCACTCCGCGCTCAGCGAATCATTTCTTCTACACCTTGGCACATCGAAGGAAGGCGAGAAATAACTTTAAAACCAAACTGCGTCGATCCAACTACATCACGCACTCTGCGCTCAGCAAATAATTTTAACTATACCTAGGCACATTGAAGAATGGCAAGCAGAGCGAGAAATTACTTTAAAACCAAATGCGTTAATCCAGCTACCCCACACAGTCCGCGCTTAGCAAACAATTTTAACTACACCTCGGCTTATCGAAGAAAGGCAAGCAGACCGAGAAATAACTTTAATGCCAAGATGCGTTAATCCAACTACATCACGCACTCTGCTCTCAGCAAATAATTATAAGTACACTATAGCACTTTAAAAGAAGGCTAGAAAATCGAAGATGACATTTAAAACTAAAATGCCTAAATCCAACTACCCCACACAGTCCGCGCTTAGCAAACAATTTTAACTACACCTCGGCTTAACGAAGAAAGGCAAGCAGAGCGAGAAATAAATTCAAATCCAAAATGCGTAAATACAACTACTTCACGCACTCAGCGCTCAGCAAATAATTTTAACTATACCTAGGCACATTGAAGAATGGCAAGCAGAGCCAGAAATAACTTTAAAACCAATATGCGTCAATCCAACTACATCACACACTTTGCGCTTAGCAAATAATTTTAAATACACCTCGGCACATTGAAGAATGGCAAGCAGTGCGAGAAATAACTTTAAAACCAAATGCGTCAATCCAACTACCCCACACAGTCCGCGCTTAGCAAACAATTTTAACTACACCTCGGCTTATCGAAGAAAGGCAAGCAGAGCGAGAAATAACTTCAAAAACAAAATGCGTCAATCCAACTACCTATGCACTCAGCGCTCAGCAAATAATTATAAGTACACTATAGCACTTTGAAGGAAGGCTAGTAAAGCGAAGATGACATTTAAAACTAAAATGCCTAAATCCAACAATCCCACACAGTCCGCGCTTAGCAAACGATTTTAACTACACCTCGGCTTATCGAAGAAAGGCAAGCACAGCGAGTAATAAATTCAAAACCACATTGCGTAAATACAACTACCTGACGCACTCAGCGTTCAGCAAACAATTTTAACTATACCTAGGCACATTGAAGAATGGCAAGCAGAGCCAGAAATAACTTTAAAATCTATATGCGTCAATCCAACTACATCACACGCTCTGCGCTTAGCAAATAAATATAAATACATCTCGGCACATTGAAGAATGGCAAGCAGTGCGAGAAATAAATTTAAAACCAAAATGCGTCAATCCAACATCACGCACTCCGCGCTCAGCGAATCATTTCTTCTACACCTTGGCACATCGAAGGAAGGCGAGAAATAACTTTAAAACCAAACTGCGTCGATCCAACTACATCACGCACTCTGCGCTCAGCAAATAATTTTAACTATACCTAGGCACATTGAAGAATGGCAAGCAGAGCGAGAAATTACTTTAAAACCAAAATGGGTCAATCCAACTAAATCATGCACTCTGCGCTTAGCAAACAATTTTAAATACACCTCGGTTATCGAAGAAAGGCAAGCAGAGCGAGAAATAAATTCAAAACCAAAATGCGTAAATACAACTACCTCACGCACTCAGCGTTCAGTAAATAATTTTAACTATACCTAGGCACATTGAAGAATGGCAAGCAGAGCGAGAAATAACTTTAAAACCAAATGCGTCAATCCAACTACATCACACGCTCTGCGCTTAGCAAATAAATATAAATACACCTCGGCACATTGAAGAATGGCAAGCAGTGCGAGAAATAAATTTAAAACCAAAATGCGTCAATCCAACATCACGCACTCCGCGCTCAGCGAATCATTTCTTCTACACCTTGGCACATCGAAGGAAGGCGAGAAATAACTTTAAAACCAAACTGCGTCGATCCAACTACATCACGCACTCTGCGCTCAGCAAATAATTATAAGTACACTATAGCACTTTGAAGGAAGGCTACTAAGAAGAAGGCTACGAAGGCACATTGAAGAATGGCAAGCAGAGCCAGAAATAACTTTAAAACCAAAATGCGTCAATTCAACTACATCACGCACTCTGCGCTTAGCAAACAAGTTTAAATACACCTCGGCACATTGAAGAATGGCAAACAGTGCGAGAAATAAATTCAAAACCAAAATGCGTAGATACAACTACCTCACGCACTCCGCGCTTAGCAAATAATTTTAAATACATCTCGGCACATTGAATAATGGCAAGCAGTGCGAGAAATAAATTCAAAACCAAAATGCGTAAATACAACTACCTCACGCACTCAGCGCTCAGCAAATAATTATAACTATACCTAGGCACATTGAAGAATGGCAAGCAGAGCGAGAAATAACTTTAAAACCAAAATGTGTCGATCCAACTACATCACGCACTGAGCGCTCAGCAAATAATTATAAGTACACTATAGCACTTTGAAGGAAGGCTACTAAAGCGAAGATGACATTTAAAACCAAAATGCGTCAATCCAACTACATCACACACTCTGCGCTTAGCAAACAATTTTAACTACACCTCGGCTTATAGAAGAAAGGCAAGCATAGCGAGAAATAAATTTAAAACCAAAATGCGTAAATCCAACTACCCTACACAGTTCGCGCTTAGCAAATAATTATAAATACACCTCGGTTATCGAAGAATGGCAAGCAGAGCGAGAAATAAATTTAAAACCAAAATGCGTAAATACAACTACCTCACGCACTCAGCGCACAGCAAATAATTTTCACTATACCTAGGCACATTGAAGAATGGCAAGCAGGGCCAGAAATAACTTTAAAACCAAAATGCGTCAATCCAACTACATCACACACTCTGCGCTTAGCAAATAATTTTAAATACACCTCGGCACATTGAAGAATGGAAAGCAGTGCGAGAAATAAATTCAAAACCAAAATGCGTAAATACAACTACCTCACGCACTCAGCGCTCAGCAAATAATTATAACTATACCTAGGCACATTGAAGAAAGGCAAGCAGAACGAGAAATAACTTTAATGCCAAGATGCGTTAATCCAACTACATCACGCACTCTGCTCTCAGCAAATAATTATAAGTACACTATAGCACTTTAAAAGAAGGCTAGAAAATCGAAGATGACATTTAAAACCAAAATGCGTCAATCCAACATCACGCACTCCGCGCTCAGCGAATCATTTCTTCTACACCTTGGCACATCGAAGGAAGGCGAGAAATAACTTTAAAACCAAACTGCGTCGATCCAACTACATCACGCACTCTGCGCTCAGCAAATAATTTTAACTATACCTAGGCACATTGAAGAATGGCAAGCAGAGCGAGAAATTACTTTAAAACCAAAATGGGTCAATCCAACTAAATCATGCACTCTGCGCTTATAAAACAATTTTAAATACACCTCGGTTATCGAAGAAAGGCAAGCAGAGCGAGAAATAAATTCAAAACCAAAATGCGTAAATACAACTACCTCACGCACTCAGCGTTCAGTAAATAATTTTAACTATACATAGGCACATTGAAGAATTGCAAGCAGCGCGAGAAATAACTTTAATACCAAAATGCGTCAATCCGACTACATCACACACTCCGCGCTTAGCAAATAATGTTAACTATACCTAGGCACATTGAAGTATGGCAAGGAGAGCGAGAAACAACTTTAATACCAAAATGCGTCAATCCAACTACATCACAAATTTCTTTTTCGAATAAACGGCGTGTGGAGAAGGTTAATTATACAGTTTTGGCCTTACATTTTATCCTTGCCTTCCTCTAATGTGTTTACGCAATTTTTAAATAAATATTTTCTTTTACAAACTCGTAGCGCATGGGGTAGGTTGGTTTAGGGGTTTTAGTTTTGTATTTTATTTTTGCCTTTGCTCGTATTCCTTTGATGTAGTGACGCAGTCTTTAGTGAAATTTTATTTAAATACTTGGTGCGTTGGGTAGATTGTTTTAAGACGATTTTTATTTTTTTTTAATTGCTTGTAGTCGTCGTACCCTTTTTTAAATCGTCTAGAATGAGAAAATCCGACAAAAATCAAAAATTTTCGGCGTCATTTTCGAAGATTTTTATCATTTTTCAAAATGCACGTATCATTCGATAGACGCGGTCATTTTCGGCAATTTTTCTTTTAAATTTAAGTTCTCGGGCTAAGCTGTTAAGTAATGTGGATAAAATAATGCTTGCTTGGCCAGGTAATAAATCACTGATACACCTTTGAACAAAATTTTAACAAATATATAATAAGCCACAACTAGAAGTTTCATGCTACACGCCGAACCGAGTTGAAAAATGCCTCTGTGACACTATGCGCGCGCATGCTTTGGAGAGATCGCGCTTCGAACGAGGTTGCACAAGATCTGGTGCCAAAACAGCACCGGGTCTGTGCTGCATCGGCTTAGATCAGACCGTTCTCATTCGGCACGATTGTGTGCCCTAATGGCACGCGTATGCGCTGTATCGGCATAATTCAGCTGTCCTGATTCTGCATACGAGTATACCGTAATAATTCTGGAACTACTCCGTCAGTATCAATAAAATATGACATGCATATATATTTTTGGATTCTAAATTCGGGAAAAACAGTTATTTCTTATTTTCTCAACTATTTTTCTATGGCCATTTTTTGGTTTTTATAAAACACTATTTTGCGTTTTTTTTTAATCATCCCATCGTTACAAATAATTTAACTAAAATGCATTCGAAAGAGAATAAAATTATCTACTTTTCCTCGTTTGGTCCTCGGGATCGATTGCTTTGTTCGGCAGATAAAATGAAAAAGATGATTTTTTTTTTAAAATTCATATCTCTGTAACTGAACATTATACCCTCACGAAAAAAATGATGTCGATGGGTCACGTGCCAAACCATATTCCATTAAAATTTCAAGTGACTTCACCACTTATTTTTTCAATAATATATCGAAAACTGAAAAAAATATGTTTTTTTTGTGCCTCGATTACGGACGTAAAAAGGCCTTATTGCACTTGAGATTTTGGGATAAAGTAGATATTTTATGCGTTTATTGCGCAGCTTCCAAACCCCTATGGTTCTTAAGATATCAAGGTTTCAATTTTTTTTAGAAAATTTTTTGATTCCTTATATCTCTAAAACAATGTAGTCAAATACTTTCAAATTTTATTTTGTAATTTACCATAAAAAAAGGCTATCTGCTGCTAGAATTTTAAGCGATTTCGTTTAGCGGTTTTCAAGTAAAGAGCTAAAATGTAAAAATCGATTTTTCGCAAAACTTTTGCTCCCTCTTATAGGGGTGTCGTTGCACGTCGTTAAAGTCCCTCCCAATGAATTCATGTCATATTGATATATTCTGTGAAAAAAATGGACGTAAGCTTTCGTATTCTTTAATAAAAAAACAGAGGAGTCTGCAAGCTTTTGAACAATGAACCATCCAAAACTTATAGTATATTAAATTATTAATAAAAACCGCCTCATACATTAGCAGGCAGATTAGACTGTATATTAAAACAATATTTTATTTATTGGACCTATAACTTTAGTTGGCGGAAGCTACGTGCCAACGAATTGGCAGCAGTTTTTTTAAAGTTATTTGTTTGTAAATATGTCATTACGATTTATGTATTCATATCACAAAATGTTATCTGCAGATTCGATTTACATGAAAGGGATGCTGCAAATAATTACTCGTCCATATTTAATCGTTTTTTTAAGTTTTGTGTTCTTGAGATATAATGACGAATGCTGTAAGTATTCATTCATATCACAAGATAAAATCTGCAATTTTGGTCGAGATCAAAGAGATTGCTGCAAATAGTTATTTGTGCAGGTATAATCTTTTTCTAATTCTATGTGTTTGTGAATATGAAATGACGCACATGCATATCACAATATGAAATCTGCAATTTTGGTCGAGATAAATGGGATGCTGCAAATAATTATTTGTTGGATTGGATATGCTCCTTTTTTTAAAGCTATGTGTTTGTGAATATTAAATGACGCCCATGCATCTCAGAAGATGAAATCTGCGGTTTTGGTCGAGAAATGTGGAGGCTGCAAACTATTATTTGTGCAGATATGCTGTTTTTTTAAAGCTATGTGTTTGTGAATGCGAAATGACGAATGCTGTATGCATGTATGTATAACGCAAGATGTTATCTGCAGATTCGGTCCAGATGAATTCTTTTTCGTTAGGGATATAAGATATTGTTAACATTTAATATAAGAGTAAATATTGTATTATGTATTACATTTATCACAGAATATCAATGTTATAATTGTTATAATCTCACAATTTACATTATTTTATAAATGTAAATAAAAAAATGTTTAATTAATATTATTTTTTTGTTAGATTTTGTTAATATAATTAATACTGGCATCAAATAATTACAAAGAATTTAAAAACATTTTCTAATATTCAAAATTTATTTATTTTTTATTCTATAATTTTAAAGCCGGTCCTGTGTACTAGTAGCTATAACTACTTTTATAGAATATTGGCTGTATTGAATATATTCATGTATACTCGACGGTAATTAATTCTTATGAAACGTTTTTGAAGTCGTGCTTTTGATTGGTTAGAATTTATCAATTTGGCAATCTGATTAGAGCATTTTGAAAACGTTCCACAAGAATTAACTACCGTCGAGTGTACATCTGATATTTAACAGTATATTCAAAAATGACACGTCAAATAATTAACCCATTAGCGCCTGAACGGACACTTTTCGACACTAAAGTTCAGAGATTCATGCTACAATGAATTTGATCGAAAAAAAGTTTGAACCACGGTACTCCATGTTTCAAAGGTCGCTCCTTCGAATAGTGATGGTTAGAAATCCCTGAGTTTTTTATGTGAAAATTGCTAATAGGGAACAGACATGGTTTTGCTATATACATATAAATACTTATTATATATAGTAGGAAATCGCATAAGAATACGTTATGTATCAATTTTTTGCTGATTCAGTACCTTCAGGCCCTAATATTATTAATTAAAAATTCATATGTTTGAGTAGTTTTAATAACGGCAGCTCTACAATATAGCGGATCAAAGGATAAAAACATAACCTAACGTACGGGCATTGGAGTACATGAATTACAGTCATCGTGAATCTATTTCGATTTTGAAGCATTATCTCTTAACTCTATTACGCCGCCATATTGATCACGTGAGCTCTCAATCGTTTAAACGTATCGTTAGCAAACCAAATTTTCAAAACCATATTACTTAACAAATATTGTAGTAAAAATCGCAACTTTTGTACTTCTGTGTAAGATTTATCTTTAACTTTATTTTAAAAAAGGTTTTATAGAACAGTGTGGCTAAAATCCGCTGTTAAGTCACGCCTATCTGTGACTAAAGTAGTCTTTTTTTGCACCGTTTTTATGACACTCGCTACGCTCGTGCGCTAACCTCACGGTGCAAATAAGGACTACTTTAGTCACGAATAGGCGAGACTTGCGGATTTTAGCAGTCTGTGCCATAAAATTTTATACGATACTCTTGACTTAAATGGTTCAGTTTTACACGGTGCTTAGCGCCCTCGCTGCGCTCGGGTGGTAACTGCGCCGTGTAAAAAAGAACCATTTAAGTGACACGTATCGTAATGTACTATTAAAAATCATGTCTGTTACCTATTAAAAAAACACTGTTTTTAAAAAATTTTTTTTAAGAACATTTATTTTTGCTTATGCGTTTTTCTACATACTTAATACCGATAAATAACGCGTCCATAGACCCTTAATTAAAAGTTATTGGCTTAAGATTAAAAAATTTTATTCTACAAAATGGCGTTCAAAACAATAAATTTTACTTTTAATCTTCAGCAATATTTTTCTCAATTTATATGGACTTTAGGAAAAATTTCCTCAGAATAAAAACATCCTAAAATTAATCAAAGAATATTCTTAAATTTGTTCAGAACCGTAAAAGAATTTTCCGGAATTCAAATCACTATTTGAAAGAGCGACCTTTAAAACATGGGGGTTTAAATTTTTTTTTTCGATCAAATTCATTGTACCGTGAATCTCTGAACTTTGGTGTCGTAATGTGTCCGTACAGGCGGTAATGGGTTAAGGGGATGTCGGCGCATAAGCTTCGCAAATCCACCACGGATTATTTTGTATTTTCAAACTTCTAGAAAAACAGAAAGTCCGATCGAATTTTTCTTTTGGTAGAACAATTCATTAAACTTAACACTACGGCGCTACAGACTCGGTTTTTCATTTGCAAGCTTTATTTAAAAAGTTGTATGTAAAATTAGATTTTAAGGTTGGCGCTGCAATCGCATGAGTACGTCGAAGTACGCGCAAGCATTTGTTCGTATTTCCAAGATTTTAGAAAAACAAAAAGGTCTATTTCTATTCAAGGAAAAACTTCTATTCAAGGAAATAAATACAACTATTACTACAGCGATTCAAATTTAATCAACAAAACAAATAATGACTTGTATAATGATATAAACAATATAAGTGAATCACCAACAAATAAACTTAACAATGCAAAAACAAACCTTTATTCAATTGACATAATTCAACTTTTATTCAATTGACATAATTCAAGCAACAAGAGCATATCCTTCCATGATGCTTAAAAAAAAACACTTAATCTAAAAATAGTTGTTACCGTGACAATAGACTTATTAATGCTACAAAAAGAATCAATTTTTATTCTTAAGCATCTTGATTAGCAAGAAGCAATCTTTATCTAAAGAATTCATAACATTCTCTTAACATTGTATTTGTTTTTAGAAAGTATAATCTAAGTTAGAAACCAGCTTAGGCAACAAAATATGTATTCTAAATTAATTTCCAACTTGCATAACTTTATCAAGCCTATATCTGATTCTACCCTTTTGAAAATTATTACCGAATAGTTTTAAATTTCACGATAGTTTCTTTTAAAAACAAAATCTACTAAGTTAATACGGTTGTCGTACCGAAACAAACGACTGGTGGCAGCATTTCTCACACTACTATAAAATACTAAATATATTCAACAATCCTTCAATAAAATTTTGTTGTATAAATCACATTTAATCAATACAATAATTACATACAAGGAACATAGGAAAATATATGTTTCGCGCGGATAACTTCATAATTGACCACAAAAATTAGACGGTATTATCTACGTTAAGTCAAGTTAGTAGAAACCAAACAATTTTCCAAATAAAGTATCTCGTTATTGTTGAACCGAAAAACAGTCATTAAAACTTTTCTTTGAAATTCCTTTGTTACAAGTATTTAGTTATTAGCAAAATTAAAATGTGCACAAAGTTTAGTAAATCTATTTATTAACAGTGCTATATCAAATACAAGAAAAAATAACATAGACGAATTCAAATACATAAATAATACTTCTATACAAATTAATGCAGAATAGATTTATTCATTTAAACGTTTAAAAATAACAATTAAATACTAAAATACTATGTCTGAAGAACACTAATTGCACTATTACACTTATGAATTACTTCAAACCGATTTGAGAAATTTTGTATCTAACCCCAGTCATCCTCGGACAAAACAAACGCTTAATGAGTATAAAAATAAAACTCACAACGAAGAGATATAAAAATACATTTTGTAAAACTTAATCGCCTAGCAAAAGGCAATGTCCAATAATAAAAACATGCCATGACAACGGCAATATACGGCCACACTCTGCCGCTCCTCCGCATGCAGGCGCCGAGCATCAAATCTTTAGACTTTGGTGACTTCGTCTAGTAGGCCGCGTGTCAGTTCCTCAGAACAAACCTCGGGTGTACCCTGACCACCTGCGACAAAAACGACGGGCTGCAGTAACATATAAAAAAAAGAGGGAGAGATAAATATAATTACATTTGAATTAAAAAAGTAATAAATCAAAGGTAGGGTAATAGCATACTTACATGCCGACCTGGGCACAAAAACGTGTACATCCGCCACTCGGTCCTCACCGCAAACTCCGCCGGTACAAGATTTATCCTATTTACAGGATTTAGGTTTAACAAAACTAGAAAAAAATAAATAAACTTACGCATCCATGTTGTATACAAAATACTGCATTTCAATAAGCTAAGAGCAAATAAAACACTATTGAAAACATATCTCTATGAAAACACTTTAAATGCAGTAAACCACTCACCTCGTTAAACTCCAAACAAATCAACTCCTCGAAAGAATCATCTTTTCCCGAGGAAAAGGATCCTTACGCACCCATAGAACACACGGTCCAGGTAGCTAAGATAACGACGGAGAGGAATCTATCTACGATACTAGACGATATTAAACCCCATAATCACACAGGCACACCGAGAAACACGATAACGTTGGACGCAAAGAAGTATTTTGAAACTTCTTCCTCTATAGTATACTAGTATATCTCCAAGATCGAGATTAAAAATCTATCAAACGACCTATAGAGCATGTTTTCAAAACTAAACGATGTAATTTAAAAATTCATATCCGAAGATAAAAAAAACGGCTGTCAACTACATAGACAGTATACTTTCACCAAGTGATAATAGTTAAAAACATCGTATTCTAATAGATAGATTCAAGTTTCTTAGAATTTCAAATAACACAAAAAAAATTTACAATATAGTTCATGACCGCCGTGCAAAAAAAAATTGACGTTTTTTGCTCTGCATTGTAATTGCATTCTATCGGAAACACGAGAACCTACTGTCAGTCATGAAGTATAAACATATGCATAATTAACCACGTATAAATCAAAAACTAAAATAGATTTTTTTCAGTTACCATGCATTTTTTTAATCAATTACAATACAATTACGCACAATCATAGTTCCTTATACTAACTATTTCAATCAACAATTTTTTAAAAGTCTAATCAGTTCTTCGTTATGCTGAACTTGCTAAAAACTAAAGTTTCAGCGAAAAATACAAAAGTGTTAAGAAGTCATTGTGGTAACCAATTTTGGACATATATTTACGTACATATATAGAGAACATAAATTTTCAAAAACCAGTTTTTTTCTGACTCAGGAACCTTAAAAACGTCGAAGTCTATTAAAATCCGTAGTATGAAATTTTTCACCATCACAAAGCCTTCTCTTGGAGAAAGCATAATAATTACCCAACAAAACACAATTTATGTCAGTATTTCTGTCAAACCCGCGGCATTATTTTGTCCATCGAGGTCGATGAACACATCGACGAGGGTAGCAGCCCGACCAAAACTTAGTCAGACTGCGTATAACTATTTAATACATTTATTTATTTATTTATTTATTTATAACCAGAAAGAAAATTAGTCAATACTTTCAATATAGCAATCAGTAACCGAACCATCGACAGGCTTTCTTAGCCCGAAAAATTTCTTAACTATTTGCGTACACACAAAAGAAATACATCTTATTCCGCGTTCGTTACGAAATTTTAATACATAATGAATGAAGTAATCTCACAATGATCAACAAATCCTTTTTCAATTTATTCAAAGTAAAACAAAATTAAAAGTGTTCAAACTAAACTATGATCTAAAACAAAGTCAATTCTACAAACAAATATTTTATCATGAAATTTTAATATATCAGTAACAATACAAATTCAAATTAGACTCGAAATTTAATAATAAAGCACAAAGTGGCTCAGAAATCGAATGCAGAGGCACCAAAAGTCTACAGGTGCTCGGGCCCACTCTGTTAAGATAAGCCATAGCGACTGCAACCATGTACCGAAGATAACTCATACAATTTCAATTGACGATGAGTTAACAATAATAAATATACTAAACACATGCATGTACCATATTGCACACATACTTCATTAAATTCTATGATGAGTACTTATTTTCAATATACCTATTGTTGTTTTATGTTAAGGTCTAAGGTGGAGCAAAAACAATTATTATCTAATTATAAAGTTTACTTTCAGGTCATTTTTCGTTAAAATTAGTTTTTCCATGGTTTTTTGTCGTGGTCGGATTAAAATGAAACACCCTGTATATGAAGACTTATGTACAGGTAATTTCGCTTACCTCTGTAAGGCGCTGTTTGAAATCTTACACATTAAGTTTATATTCTAATAATCAATTTAATTGCAACTATTATCGTATTACATTCAAATGAAATCTAAGTAAATAATAAAAAATACTTCAAATCCAAAATTGATCAGCAAACACGCTCTTTTAACCGAGCAATAAAGGACAAATAGAACTGGTTTAAGATGAAGTATCCGAAACTTTAGGTAGGATGCAAGAAATGAAAAATTTCGACTCATTAGTCAAAATACACAGAGGCAATGTCAATAACAAAAAAAGATCGTTCATAATGCAGAATTAAATAATCAATAAATTCAAAATTAGACTCTACTTCAAAATAAATGTTATATTCACTTCGCATCAATAGAAATTTTTCTAATTTCAAGAAGCCTCAAATAATACTGATTTTCGCAATCTATAATAACAAAACCAGAACAATATTCGCATATACAAAAAGATATACGTTAATTTTTTGACATAAACGATAATATCGAATAATCTATATATACATTAACTGTGTAATAAATTAAAGGAATAGAATTATAATTAAATGTAAAATACTATCCAGCGATAAGAAAAACCAGCAACATGGCAAGAAAAATCCCAAAATCTACAACGTAACTCGGACATAATGTGATGACCACCAACCCTAGGAACGAAATCAAACGACAATCAACAATAATGCACTACACATGTGTAGAAATAAAACTACCAAAATGCATATAATATTAATTAACTGACGGTGTTGAGGTTAAATTGAAGAAGTGAGCATGAATAACATCTAGAAATAACTACTACAGGCTCAGCCTTTCAATCCATTTACCGAAATATCTACATTTTCATATTTAAAAACAAAAAATAATCCAAAGACTTTATAACGAAAGGATTTTATGTTTACAATAATTAACATTTCACGATTTCGTTGGTTTTCACATTTTCCTGAATGAACCATTCCTATACATACATATTTTCCCCCAACCGATCAAGACAACCCAAGGACCAAGGCTACGGTACAAAATCTAATTATCATTAGATATAACTCACACAACGCACAAAATAAGAGCAAGCTCTCCCACACAAGATCAGCACGTGACTTTGAGGACGAATAGACAAATTACGTCGAAGACATGGTATAGAAAGAAGTACATCACCGGAGAAATTTGATAAATAAAAGAAGATACTGTTAGAAGAGTGCGACGAAAAGTGACGGACCCCGGCTGGAACCGAGATTGTCTGGCTTGCAAGGCAGACGTTCTGTCTACGCGCTACGGCCACCACCACATTCCATTCTTCTACTCGCTTTCTTATAATAGCTGGACACACGTGACAATACCAAAACCAACAAAAGCAAGAATGTAATGAATCACTCGTACTGCTGCAAGCAGGTCAACGTAATACAATTAGTACAAAGCCTATGTCTTCCACGAATCAACAGAACTTCCGTTCAGTGCCAGTGAAGGATCAATCCCTAAGTACTTCCTACGCCAATATTAACCAAACCCTACCAATATTATACACCACGTTTATCCTAACAATGTCACATGAACCATAGTAACCTGCAACTAAAGCAAAACTAAAATAAAATAAAATCAAATCACGTAAAAAAAATGTTAATAAAAATGAAATTAGCCCTTATATACTAGGGTAATAATGATACACGTTGAGTAAACAAGGAAAATCTGTTAATCCTATTCTAATTATGTTATAGATATAAGAATATTACTATAAACTTATTAATGCAATTCAATGTACTAGGAGTAGCGATTAAAATTAATAAGGTGTTGTTATTTTTCATCGAGGACGATGAAATTTTCCGATAAGGGAGCTGTTATATTTCGCAATAATTTCAATTTTTACCTATAATAATCCTATACAACACCTTGTATAATTATAATTAATTATAATTATAAGCGTATAATTTAATCGCTAGCCCTTAACTTACGCCGCGACCACCGATCTCCGAAATTACAATTTAAATATGCAAAATAATATTGACACGTGTGTTTGAGACACACTACGTCACGAATTAATCACCCGTGGAAATTCAATTTTCGGCTGGAGACCTTTGACTCTTAATAGGTTAGGACAAGGTGTTGCGCGACAGATCACTGGTACCGCGGCGGCGTTATCAAGTTTATGACCTGTGCCGTCGAACGATCTCTATGAATTTTTCTCGAAACGCCATAAACATTATCTAATTTATTACCCGATATTCCAAATATGGAACAACAAAACTAAATAAAAGGGAATCGATGGCCAACGCGAGCGCTTTTTAGCCGGACTGCAGTCAGTCTGTCGAGTACAGTTGTAATAGTAGCATCTTAGGACTAAACTTATTTTATTTAGCGCGGTGCCGTGCTCACGCGCCAACTAGAGTTAAGCATTAACAAAACACAGTTTCATTTTATCACAATTATTACCAGAATATTTCTAAGTGTGTATCCTACGTTTTGAGTGAATCAATAAATATTTTAAGTGTATCTAGACGATATATTACCAGTACAGTTATTTGTCGCTGAAAATACCTATCCACGATAAATTATATTTAATATTGAAGCAGTATACTCCTTAAGGTAAGCCATTTGATTATTATACAGGGTGACCCAATTTAAACGGGCACCGCTCATAACTCGTCAGGGACAGCCACAATCGAAAAAATGGTAGAGACCAAAGTTGTAGGATATCGAAGGGGCAACCCGATGGTGACCTTGGATTTGACCTTGAAATGACCTTGTAGGACTGGCTCAAATTCGAGGTCACAATTCTCCCCCCCCCTATAGAACAACTTTGGTCTCTACCACTTTTTTTTAATTTGGCGTTGCTAGAGGAATTACGTAGGCGGGGTTTCATTCTGGCTGCAGGACATTGAGATGACCTTCAGTGCCGCAACCGAACATACCATTCTGAACGTAAAATTTACCGCTCTTTCCATTCCCGCAATAAAAGAATGGGGTTCCTATTTAAAAATCCAAAGTTGACCTTCAAATGACCTTGAAAAACGCGTTCAAGGTCAAATCCAAGGTCACCATCGGGTTGCCCCTTCGATATCCTACAACTTTGGTCTCTACCATTTTTTCGATTGTGGCTGTCCCTGACGAGTTATGATCGGTGCCCGTTTAAATTGGGTCACCCTGTATAATATAACGCTTTTCTCATACACCTGTATAGGTGTCCGACCAAGAATCCGCTACCCTTACCTCCTCCTCCCGCCACGCTCAATCGAGTCACTAGTGCAAGCCACTCGGCACTACGTGACCTTAGAAATTGTGATCGCGACGCGTTCATAATATTTCAATTCATCGGTACGTCACATCAGTAAAAAATAAAAAAACATTCTGCGGTTCGCTGGATTGCTTCTCTGCGCTGTCTCGTAGATGCTGCGACAGAGTCCCACCAGGGATGCCAGATGTTACTGATGGATTGTGTGTTAGTCCTGCTCTGTGAGCGGGCGAGAGAATCAGATAGAAGTAGCTTGATTTGTGCTTTATTCACCTAAAACTGGAGGTCGACGCGACTTGTCGATGGCGAGCGGCTCCGCGTGCGGGGGCTCTGGGCACCGGCTCTGTCTTGCTGACGCTGCGCTGCACGCGCCGCGGTGCCACCGGAGAGCCCATAGCTCGTCCGTGACAGTATATAGGTTTGAATGTTGTGACGAGACACGAGTCTTGCACATGTAAATACATGCGAAGACAGCCATAATAGACGCGAGGCGAGCGCGCACGACGCGGAATGAGTGCGCGCGCGTACCAACTTACAGGCGAGTCTGCATGAGCGCGGACTACGGCGGCCGGCGAGCGACTCAGCCGCGACGCGTGTTGTAATAAGTATAAGACGCAATCAGCCGCACACAAATATATGTAAAATAGTATACATACGCAGTCAAGGGAAGGACAAGCGTGTGTTTATTTTTGTATGAGTGAGAAAGAGATAGGTATATACGTGTGTGTACGAAAATGTATAGTAAGAGAGGATGATGTACACGCAGGTATAGTCTCAGTCGTGAATAGCGCGCCTTCTTGTAAACTACGCATATCAATGCGTATGTGTATCCAAAATGTAGAACATGTGCGTGATTTAGTTGCGAACGAAATCCTGACGCATCGTCAATCGATAATTAGTTTGTTATACGATTAAGTGAATAAAGAAAATCTAATAGAGATCCTCTACCTGTTCCAGTGTATATTTTCTACCCACACGTATTCCAAAACGTAATACTGCCATACTAAAATAATATAGGTTATGGGCTCAGGCACCCAATGCGGCAAGGAGCACGTGTTCGTAGTTGGATTGAAATTTAAAGTTTGAATTGAAATTAAGAAAGAGTGAAAAGTTACAAGTGAATAAATTGAGTGGAGTGTCGAGAGAAAAAGAAATTAAAATGGAGCAGAACAATTCGTCACCGTTTGCGAATTTTGTTAATTTAAATGCAGAAAATTACGATAGCTGGAAATTAGACATGAAAGTTTTATTGATAGATAGAGGATCATGGGAATTTGTTGACGGCAGTGCGGTGGCATTAGAGGATAACGCGTCAAATACAATAAAAGTCGATTATAAGAGAAGGAAAGAACGTGCCTACACTACTATTTATCAAGGAATAGAGAAACAATTCCATACGTTAATCGAAATGCGCTCGACGGGAAAGAAGCGTGGAAAATTTTAAAAGAGAATTTCGAACCAAAATCGAGAGCAAGACTTGCTGGGCTCGTGGACGAATTCTATGAGATGAGATTTGATCATGAGAAAGAAAGTATTGGCATATTTTGCAAAAAAGTGAATGAAAAAGCAATGTTGATAAAAGATGCAGGTTTTGAAATACCGGAGATTTTGAGGTGATTTCAATTAATAAGAAGCCTACCAGGAGATTACGACAACCTAGTGCAAATTCTGTATAGATCTGAAGAAAGTGACTTTAAGTTTGCGAATATTGAAAAGCAATTAATAGCAGAAGAAGGCAGAGTTAAACAGAAAAGGAAAGATGAAGGACTGAACGACGTAGCGAACGCATACTATACAAGTGGAAATAAAGAAGCAAAGAATAATAATACTAATATGAGATACAACAAAAACAACAATAGGAGTGAGAATAAGCAGAATAAAGAGCAGCAATTCAAGAAAAACTATAGAGACGAGGTATGTCACTATTGTAAACAGACTGGTCATATAAAAAGGTATTGTCCTACTTTAAAGAGAAAAGAAGAAGGCAAGAGAAATTTTCACCGCAATGATGATAACAAAGCCAATAATAGTAAAGCCTTCTATATAGAGGATAAAATTAATACATCAGAAATGAACGAATGTCAAGAAGTGCAATTGAATAATGTAGCAGAAGAAAAGTCTGATGAGTGGCTGGCTCGATAGTGGAGCAACGTCTCATTTTTGTGTAAATAAATCGCTTTTTACGAATTTCTCAGAATTGCCACGCACGGAGGTCTTAGTAGGAGATAAAAATGCAACATCATACGTAACTGGAAAAGGAAACATTACATTTTACTTGAAAGAAAATGGAAGATTGATAGAAATAAAGCTGAAAGATGTCTTGTACGCGCCGAACATGCGGAGAAATTTGATTAGCGGAGCATGTATGGACATAGCGGGCTTCAAAAACATATGGAAACATAATAAGATGGAAATTTACAATGAAAAAGGTAAATATTATTTCACTGCTCACAGGAAAGAAAAATTTTACAGAATTGAAGCTTATTATGATTTAAATAATAACAACGAAGTATACAATGTGAGTCAAAGTGACGCAGTGAAAGTACATAGAAAATTCTGTCACATGAGTATAAATACTATCAGTCAAATGGAGAAGAAAGGAGTTGTAAGAGGCATTGAAAAGGTAAATAATGAAGAATTTTCATGTAACATATGTCCTGTAAGTAAAGCAACGCGTTCATCCTTTAAGACGATAACAAGGGTAGTGACAAGAGATATACTAGAAAAGGTATACATGGATGTATGGGGACCGGCTCCAGTAAAAACAGTAGGTGGAAGTTATTACTTTTTGTCAATAATTGACGATTACTCTAGAAAAGTTTTTATATATACAATGGAGAGAAAATCAGAGGTATTCAAATTTTTTTAATTATTTCTCACTGAAGCCGAAAGACAAACAGGTAGAAGAATCAAAATGGTACGTACGGATAACGGCATGGAGTTTTGCCACAGAGAATTTGAAGATTTTTTGAAGAATATGGGAATAGTACCAGAGAGGACGTCAACGTATACACCAGAGCAGAACGGAGTCGCAGAAAGATTTAACCGTACAGCATTAGACGGTGTGAGATCAATGCTACAAAATAGTGGTTTGCAAAAGAGGTTTTGGGGAGAAGCGTTACACGCATTTGTGCATGTGAAGAACAGATGCACGCATACGCTTCTGAAGGATCAAACACCAGAAGAAAAATGGTGGGGAAGGAAAACTTCTGTTCAACATTTGAAGATTTTTGGATCGCTCATTTTTGGATACGTTTATACGCCAAAACAAAGGCGAAATAAATTAGAACCAAATGCAGAATTAGGAATTCTGGTCGGATATGCAGTGAAAACAAAAGGATATCGAGTATGGTTGCCAAAGACGAGACAAGTTGTAGAGTCTATTCATGTAAAGATAGAAGAGAATCAAAATGGAGTAGATACATTATTTGGTAGAGATAAAAAGTATGGTAATAAAAATAATTTGATTAATTTTGATGATGAAGAAATAATTGAAGATGAAATCGAAAGAGACAAAAAAATTAATGACACAGAGAGGCAAATTAAACAAGATAATGAACCAAACGAGATAGATATATCGGCATCGAAAAGAGTTGAAAGACCAAGAAAATCAGAGAGTCGAACCGACGTTTATTATTATACTCCAGGTGACAATATTAGAATCCGATCACTCAATGAAGCTAAGAAATATTGTGAAGATAGATCATTACATTTTGATCCAAGCAAATTCTGTTTTAAACCTATGACACCGACCGATGAATCAAGAGAAGAAGATATAAATCAAAGAATAAATTTGGAAGAGATTGAAACCGTAATGTATAAAGAAGAAGTCCTGTACGTCGATATGCCCAGAACATATGAAGAATGTCAACTATCGCCGCAGAAAGAAGAGTGGAACAAGGCGATGCAAGGAGAAGTAGACACAATGAATGCACGAGCAGTGTGGATTCTCGTAGACCTACCTCTAGGATGTAAGGTCATAGGAAGTAAGTGGGTATACACTGTAAAAACCGATGATAAAAATAATATAAAGAAATATAAAGCAAGGTTGACTGCTCAAGGGTTTAATCAAAGACTTGGTATTGACTATTGTGATGTCTTTTCTCCCGTTATAAATTTCTCATTAATTAGATTTTTCTTCATATTATTTGTACCGGTTTTAGCGTGGAAACATAGACAATTAGATGTAAAAGCGGCATACTTATATGGTAAGTTAAAAGAAAAAAATTATATGAAACAACCGAAGGGATTTGAAATTCCAGGTAAAGAAAACAAGGTTTGTTTGTTATTAAAATCAATTTACGGTTTACATCAAAGTGGCAAAGAGTGGTATGATGAAACAGAGAATATTTTAAAGTCGTTGAATTTTGTAAGATTGAGTTGGTGCAATTGTGTTTACACTCTGAATAATGACTATTTACTATTGTATGTTGATGATTTCGTAATATTTGCTAAAAATGATAAATTAATTGACGAGGTAATTTCACAGCTAAAAGAAAAAATAGAGATTGAAGATTTAGGGAGAGTTAAATATTTATTAGGTGTGAATTTGGATAAAATTGAAGAAAAGTATTATTTGCATCAGACTACGTATATAGAGAAGTTAATTGTTAAATTTGAAGGGATACCAAGAAGACTCGGCGTTCGTGATAAGTGCTGTGCCCAGCCTTTCCCTGTGTGTGAGTGTGACACGAGATCCGGACACCCTGTTCTCCCTTGCTTCTGCGGTCCAGCGCAACGTCCGTGAGAGCCTGTACGGGACCAGGGTCGTGATAGCCGACGGGAGAAGGTTGGTGAATGCGCGCAGTGTCTGTAGAGTGAGTATGTGTGAGTATATCACCCGTGCGAGGGTGATTGCGCGCGACTTTCTCGGCGATACGCGCGTAAGCGCGCGAGTATTTCGGCGTCGCGGCGAGTCGCATTTGTTATTTTGTAACATCACGCTTTTATCGCGGATTGAAATATAACTCTAGACTTATTATTTTACGTGATTTTGTTGTTATTTGCCAACCTCGATTACAAACGTCCGTTTTCTTACGTCCTTCCCGCGAATACCGCCGCCTACGCGGGCGTTAATAACGCAATTTTAACGCATCTGAGCAGCCGCGCACGCACCAGGCGGTGCGTAGTCTACGAGAGAGAAAGCAGCAGAGTAAGCTGCGATGGTCTCCGCCGCAGCGCGGGATAGCGATTCGGTTATTCAACGTTAGTTTGTTGAATAAATCCTCACCCCGTTACATTGGCGCCCAACGTGGGCGCCATGTAACGGGGTGAGACTTTGACGTGAGTGGAGGAAATCACAAAAGGAGACGCCGGGACCAAGAATCGATCCGGCGCTCCCGAGATCTCTAGGCGCGCGCTATGTACGTCTAGCTAATGACGCCTTATTTCGTCACACTCTATTCTGCCTCGATTACCGGCGTGGCGAGGGACGTTGTTCCTCGTTACAACACACTGAAAAACACAAATTTTTGAAATTGTTTTAACTCGAAAACTAAATTTTGAATCTTTCTAAAAAAAATCATGATAATTGAGAGTTATTAGGACTATACTTTAATTTAAAGTAATTTCATGGGGCAGATCCCGAGAAAAACATCAACAACTGAAAATCTTTTTTCTACGTGACGTGGTAATGATATTAAGCTTCAAAATTTTGTTTCTCACCCTGTATACTTTGCATACTTGAAAACTGCATCGCTTATATCTCTAGCGTCCTTACAGTGGCGGGTGGGTTAAGTAATTTTAACTCCAACGTGCGGGTACGTGGCAATTGGCGTTCGCGGCTACCTCAGACATACTGCCATTTTGCGTCAGTATTCGCAAGCGGCGGCAGCAACACCGGCAGTGCGGTGCGTATACGGCTGCCCTCCGGTACTCAAAGCCATCGAAGGTATGATCTTCGAATATACTGAGGATATACCGGGGGTATACCGGAGGTATACCAGGGGTATACCAAGGGTATACCAGGGGTATACCAAGGGTATACCAGGGGTATACCAAGGGTATACCAGGGATATACCAAGGGTATACCAGGGGTATACCAAGGGTATACCAGGGGTATACCAAGGGTATACCAGGGGTATACCAAGGGTATACCAGGGGTATACCAAGGGTATACCAGGGGTATACCAAGGGTATACCAGGGGTATACCAAGGGTATACCAGGGGTATACCAAGGGTATACCAGGGGTATACCAAGGGTATACCGGAAGTACCTCTTCATGACAGTGCGGCCAACGCGATAAATTCCCTTACATATGTGATAAATACTATTCACTAGACGAATGCACGTGCACCTACATTAAATTAGCTGTGCGAGCTATGCGAAAGAAATATAGGGAGAGAGAGATAGACAGATAGGCCTTTATTTGCATATAGCAAAACAAATAATACAATTTTACAATTTTACAAATATCACAAATGTGCAACTGTTTTGCATAAGTTTGTATAACAATAAATAGCATATGTCTGTATATTAACAACGTCGCAGAAAGGTATTGGTTGTCACATATTAAAATAAAACTAAGGTAAAATACCAACGCAAGTATCACAATAGGAGATCACATAATTAAAATAAAGATAAGGTAAGATACCATCGCAACTATCACATTGAATTATCACAATAGGCTTTCTCCGAGTTGTACAGATCAGGTTTGGTCATAGACCCATCTACATTGCACATAAGTTTCTAAGCTTATGTGCAATGTAGTATTCTCTAGAATAAGTTACAGCCCGAGGGCCGAGTCAGACTAGATTAGAAATAAATAAACAGACAGTGCCAGAGGGCTTAGAGTCACTACGACTCGCTGGCCAGTAGGTGCTGTCGCATTGCCCTCTTGAAGGAGGCGAGTGATGGCAGGTTTCGCAGGGTAAAAGGGAGAGAGTTCCAGAACCGAGCATCCTGGCCTTGGAAGGCCCTAGCCCCGGTTTTAGTGTTCACGGTAGGGATGCTCAGTTTCGGAGGAACTTCCCTAGCGGAGGGTCTCGGCTTGTGTTTGCTGAAGAAAGAGGCCAGATAAGAATGTTCACCGATACTAGTTACTCTGTATAGTAAAATAGCCTCAAAGTATAGCCTTCTTGAATCGGTGCGAAGCCATTCAAGACGCCTTCGGTAGGGACTGATGTATTCATCCCTTCTAACTCCGAAGATGAATCTCACACATGAATTGCTCAGTCTCTGTAACCGTATACATTGTTCGTTCGACGCGTCCAGGATAGTCACAGTACAGTAATCAATGTGTAATTGTATCAGTGTCTCGAATAACCTTCTGCGAAGGGCCTCAGTGGTGCAGCCCCTGATAAACCGCAGGCTGTACAGGACTTTGTTGACTTTTATCGTGATAGCATCCACCTGCGGTTTCCAAGTAAGTTGGGAGATCACTCCGTCCGGCAACGCAAACCCAGGCAATTTCTATGATTTAATATCATTTATGTTCTTCATGGACCCGAAAAATATTGACTTGGTTTTGCCGGAGTTGAGTCGCAGACCGGAGTTCTCCGCCCAGCCAGAAACCAGCCGTGCCGCTTCTGCCAGTCGAACCACGACGTCTTTGCTGGTATGTAGATAAATCTGGACGTCGTCAGCGTAAAAAAGATGTTTAATTGTGATACCGTCAAGTATGGTTTGCAGGTCGTTGACATAGAGACTGAACAGCAGGGGTCCCAGTACAGAACCCTGTGGAACTCCCAGATTGGTTTCAAGCCACTCTAAGGTTCCGTTTTTATTCGAAATTACCATCTGAGATCGCCCCTGTAAATATGATTTAATCCACAGGAGAGCTGCCCTAGAGAACACCAGCTATCTCAGTTTAGATAGTAAATTAGAAGATGAGATGGTGTCAAAGGCCTTGCTGAAGTCAAACAGCAGCATGAGCGTCTCTTTCTTTTAGTCGGAAACCGGACTGGAAGGGGTCGAGTATATAATTTTTGTTAAGATACTCCGTGATCTGGGCGTGCGCGATCTTCTCGAGTACCTTTGAGAGGAAGCAGAGCAACGCAATTGGACGAAAGTCCTTAACATTAGAAGGAGCGCTGGTCTTTCTCAGCGCGATTAACTGAGCCTGCTTTCAGATACTCGGAAAGATTTCCTGAGCAAAGGAGCAGTTAAATAATTTAAGAATTAATTCGCCAATAATTGGGAGGGCTTTGACGACCACCCCGCACGGAACACCGTCGACACCCCTCGCTGGCGAGGAAAAGTGTGATATAGCAAGGACGACATCGCTCATACTGACAGGACTGAAAGCAAAGCCCTCCTCGCTTGCAAGTAAAATAGTGTCCGTTGCATCGTCTATATTTTCGAGGGATACACCGATACTCCCTCGAAGTGCTCGTTTAGCTCCCCTGGCGTGAAACCGAAAAACTCCTCATCCTTACGCCCAGGCAAGAGGTCGAGATGACGCATTACCTTCCATATATTCCTATTTTCATCAAGAGCGTCCGAGAGTTGTTGGCAAAGGAAGGAATCACGCTCTTGAGCAGAACGCATGTCGACCTTGTTGAGAGAGAGAAAGAGATTTAATTATATATATGTAATTGATTTGAAATAATTTTATCCATCAAACAAAAAAAAAAACTTGGTAGAATTATATATGAACTAAAAACAATTCTGATATTAAGCAATACATAATGTTAAAGGAAGCTACGTGCCAAAGAATTGGCAGCGGTTTTTTATTTTCTTCCATGTCACATCGTGGTCGATATAGACGTCCCTCCTCTTTTTCTTTGTTGGTCTGTATTACTGGAGATCTGTGCACCTTCGTGCTTCTCCCGTCTCGGTTTTGATCCTCTTTATGTTCGTCTGCTTTCTTCTTTTTTTGTAACCTTTTCTGACCCTTTTGAAAATCTTTTGTTTTCATTACTTGCCACCTTATTCTGCTTAAAGTTGACCTCTAGTTTCCTTTGTCTTAACCCTTTGAACCCTCTTTCTTTCCCCCCTCTACCTCTGACTCCGCTCGGAGTGATGACCATAATTTGTGCCGGCTCCACTAGGTTGTTTCCAGCACTCTTGGCGACTTATAAGGCCAATCCTTGTCTTCGTTCCCGTTCCCTGTTCCTATTATGCTTCAGATCTGGCTGTTCATGCTCCGACTAACTTCACACATATATCTGTCCTTGTCTATCCTTTCCTAACTTCCCTGTACACTTGATACTTTCTTTCAACTGTTTGCTTTTTTTCTATCTCTATTACTTTATACTCCTCTATTACCCTTTATACTCCTATGCACTCTTACTTTTCTTTGCTCTTCCATTATCCCTTCCCTTCTAACTTTCATACTTTTCCCTCAACTCTTACTGTTACTACCGTCTAAGCACAACCGTTACTGACTGATGTCTAACATAACGTTTTTGATAACATTTAAAGTATAAATATTTTAAATCATCCGCTACAGTAATTATTTTTCAAAGTAAAATGTTTGAAATGATCTTGCAGTTTTCATTCTGTACGTATACTATCTTATTTGAAATTATATTAAATTTTCCTAAATGTATGTTTCAGAAAATACTTTGTGATATCATCTCAAGCCAACACTAATCCAGATATTCATAAGGACTTATTAAATTTACAACAAATGTATCCAAATGAATTATATATATTTGATACGTGCTTGGGTTTAAATAGCACAAACAAATTTTTGCGATGCACTAATAACCAAGTACATACATACACCGACGTTTTACAAGTAAGTCAAAACAGCTGCAAATTAATTTGCAAGTAGCTTCCTTAAAAATAATTTATTGCTTTTATAGATAATAATGAATAGATAATAATAATGAAAGGAATCAATATACCACACATTTTTAACCAACTCTATAATTTTAAATTTGATAAACAGCTTTTTTATTGAATTATCATAGTCCATAGGAATAAATTCATAAGTATTAAATTATTTAAACACTTGCTTAGTTAGATGGCATTCAAGGTAGTTTATTCCAAAAATAATTTTCTTAGGAAATTAATAAATTAATGCTTCATATTAGTATTGCCCATACACACCTAAAATTTCAGATGGATCTGTAGTCTAGCAGCTGAGATTTAAAACCTTAAAGTTCCGGCGTTTAACACGCTATTCCTATGCTGGGCTCGCGCGAAACATACAATTTTGTTGACTGTAGCCGAACGCTTCTTATGATCCTGTTGAAAAACTAAAGTAAGATAAAGGACGTTATTATAAATCTTTTGAGACCTCATAAGCAATCATTTGCTGTTGAGTTTTCGAGTTATTGTAAAGTAGGCTATTGTTGGCCGCGCAAGCACGAACACTAGCATCGCTGGCATGTACGTACAGGAAGAAGACAAACAAGAGTCAACGGATTTTCATATTGCTTCCTGCCCAAGGAAGCTTTGTAATCGTGATTTTTGGAGTTTGTGTGGAAACATGTTGGAAGTGTGTTCTGATGCGCTTATTTTGCCACCTTTTTGTGTAAAAAACATTTTTTAAACATTCAAATTAAAATCCCTGCATTCATACTAAAACTACAGGTGTACAAAGTGTCCTCCTTGAATTTGAGCCCAAAAGAACCATTCGTTCACTTGGAATCCTACAGACAGTGAAAAAATTCATAAAACATTGCACCGAGTGCCACAATAAGCCAGAAGGGATAATTAAGGTTTTAGCATAGTAAACTTAAAGGTATTAATACTAAATATCACTAAAGGAATTCTAAATGATTTACTTTAATTTTGTCATTTTTACTTATAATTCTTTTGTTCAGGATTTAAAGGCGTTGTGTCCCCTTAATTGAATTTTTTATTCGTATTTATAAACTTAATAAAATAAGTACATAAACTCAAAATTACGGTTTTAAGAAAACATAATTTTAATAGTGTCAAATATCAGCCTTATTGATTGAACACAATACAATAACATGTGTCAAAATATGTCGGTGGTCTTGCTGATGCTCAATCGGTTACTCAATACATTGTATGAGATATTTTTATTTATACACAAACACACATGTATGTTCACACACACACACACACACACACACACAATGAATGTCTAGAAGAGGGAACATTCCCTACAAACTGGAAGTAACAGCGACTCGTGCTTCTGCTAAAAGGAAAGAAGCCTCTCCAGGATTCCTCATCATACAGACCTCTCTGCATGTTGGACAGCCCGGGTAAGATCCTGAAATGCATAATCTACGTCAGAATGGATCATTTTATAGAAGGAAAAGGTGGATTAGCGGAACACCAATATGGCTTTAAGAATCGTTCAACCCTGGACGCAGTTAGCCTAGTGATCGACACTGCGCAAACAGCGATATAGGGGAAAAGATGGAAGGGAGGAAAAAAGAAGTACTGCGCCATAGTTACATTGGATGTCAAAAATGCATTCAATTCTGCTAAATGGAGTGAAATACACGAAGCACTCCGGAAACAGAATGTGACCTTATATATAAGAACAACTATGTGCGACTATTTGAAGGACAGAATCTTATTATATGACACGGAGGACGGCACCAAGACCTATAAAGTTACAGGAGGCGTACCCCAAGGGTCAGTGCTTGGCCCACTGACGTGGAACATCATGTACGATGGGGTACTAAGCCTACAATTACCTGAAGGAGGAACAGTCGTGGGCTTCGCTGACGACATAGCAGTAGTGGTAGTAGCGAAACATAAAGAAGAGTTGACAAAAATAGCGGAAGAGGCGACCTGTATACACGAGTGGCTAACGGAGACGGGTCTGGAACAGAAGTTATTCTTTTCTCTAGTAGGAAGAAGATGGAGGAAATTAAACTGACAGCAGATAAACATGAGATAGCTTCTCAACCAACCATCAAGTACTTGCGCATCACAATCGATGCAAGAATAACTTTCAAACAACATCTGGAAATAGTCAGCGATAAAGAAGCAAAAGTCGGCGCTGCTCTATCACGATTGATGCCAAATGTAGGAGGCCCAACTCAGAAGCGAAGGTTAGTCTTAGCCAGTGTAACCACATCGATTATGCTATATGGAGCCCTAATATGGGCGGATACGATGCGGGTGAAATAGTATGCCCAAATGCTAACCACTGTGTACAGACAAAGTGCACTAAGAGTGGTGACCGCTTACCGTACAGTATCGGGCAATGCGGTTTGCATTATTGCTGGTATGCCGCCGATTGACCTTTCGGCGATGGAAAGCAAGAAAGTATTCCAAACTAAAAGAAGAACAAGTGACAAAACTCGGAAGGAGATCAGGGATGCAGCAAGAAAGAAGACAATGGCCGAACAAGATGGGATGTTAGTGACAAAGGGCGATGGACACATCGCCTTATACCAAAAATACAGGATTGGACTGGAAGATAACATGGGAAGGTCAACTACTACCTCACACAGTTTTTAACCGGGCACGGATGCTTCCAGGCTTATCTGCACCGATTTAAATTAGATGACAGTTCGAACTGTCCATCTTGTTTGGACGATAACGAAGATGCGGAGCATGTTCTCTATGAATGTTCGCGATACCAAATGGTGCGAAAAGAACTCGAGTGTTATCTCCAGATCAGAGTGACACCTGAGTCAATGATGACAACTATGTTGACGTCGGAGGATGGTTGGAACGCAGTAAACAACTACGTAAGGACTATGCTCAAGAAGGTTAGAAATTACGAAGAGAAAAGAAAGACAAGGCGAAACAGCGGAATAAAAATGTACGACGAAGGTCACTGTGCCGTTTCGGGGTTGAGGCTGTCCAAAGGATAGCTGGACGATGCCGCACGAAGCAGACGACCGGACGATGCGGAAAGAAGCTGACGCCCGGACGACGCAGAAACAAGAAGACGTGATGACGACCACATTAATTAGAAGAGGGCGTATAAGCCTTTCGCCTCCCCCCCTCCCGCGAAGCACTACTCGACGGTCGTACCGCGGGGAACAAGGACACAGAAGATGGAGCTAGGTGCGCCTTTACCGAGGGACGATAAAGACAAAGAGGGCATTCCTTGGTACGGTTGGGTGTTTTTCATCTGGCCGTAAAAAGGATGGGTTTAGTCGGTGTGAATCCGACACACGGCTGACATTGCGGATGGGGCTGTTTCGACGACCCCATAAACTAAGTCACGCTAAGGTCTTTCTAAGATTTTCCCTAACACCTCTTCTCCGAGAGAGAAAAATACACACACACACACACACACACACACACACGCGTACCTTCAGGCTAGGGTGACCCCTGAGTCAATAATGTTAGCTATGCTAGCGTCAAAAGATGGCTGGTGCG